>NW_008634058.1:0-3596 GCF_000691845.1 Merops nubicus
CCGCCCTATGACTCTGGCTCTGCTTGGCCCGTGAAAAGCCACCACGGAACATCTCTGGGCAAGCGGGACTCAGCTGTTTCCACCCTCATGTGGGTTTGAAGCCTCCAGGGCAGTCGCACCCTTCCCATCGGTTCCAGCACCCCTCCTCATTTATAGTCAGGTTTGATGTTGCCTCCTCCGCCCCCTGAATCTGCCACTGCAAAAGCCCACCTCCCTGGTCACCAGCACGGAGGCCTCAAAGCCAGGGAACGTTCTGCTCTTGGGGAGTCAGCCAGGACGAAGCCTGAACCTTGTCATAGTTGAGACTTATCAGGTTTGGACAAGTGCCGGGGGCTGCTGCGGGATTCAGGATGTTCTGTAATGAACGTCCTCTGCCCCAAATAGATGCTGTCCCAGGGGCATGGGATCGAGCAGTTCCTCCCCAGGAGCCCTCCCCAACAGCACTGGGGAAACTGGTTCAAAAGCAATCCCTGGCCCCCCGAGTCCCTGACGAGCATTGCTGGCCAAACTGCCTATGCATCCTGAGCTGTGGCCTTGGGCACCCCAAAGAGATGCCAAGACCCGGCCTGGCATCCCTGGCCTTTAATCCACCCCTCTCCAGGTCGTCTCCCAAGGTCTTCCTTTATGAAAGACAAAGAAATGTAAAACGTGTTTTAATAAATGATTCCTGAATTCCTAGAGTCCAGCAAGTCAGATGCTCACTTAAAACTGTCCATAACACTTTCCATGCGTGTATTTATAACTAAAGGCATAACTCTGCCATTTCACGCCCCATCATTAACCCTCTGCAGCCCTGTTATAAACAGAGCTCAAACAAAGAGTAAAGATATGCATCAGAAAACACCACACCTACTCATCTCTGGTAAAACATCCCAACAGTCACCATCTGGAAGAGAAATCCCTTCTTTCAATTTATAAAATAAAATAAAAAACAAACAAACAAAAAAAAAAAAAACAAAACCAAAAACTAAACAAACAAAAAACCCCAAGCCAAACAAAAACAAAACCAGCAACACCACGACAGAGGGATGTAGGATCCCAGTCGCTTTCCCGAGACCCGCAGCACCAGCATTTCACACGCAGACTCTCCAGTCCTCCCACCCAAGAAGAGGCCCCCAGAGCCCAGCTCTGCTGGTGTGACGGCCGACGCCGCAGGGAGGATCAGTCGCTTTGCACCATCACGCTGTGCAAGAAGTGTCAGTCACCCGCGATAATTAACCAGCTATCGAGATAATTAGCTCAGTCCAAGAGCAGCAACCCTTCCCTGCACGTTTCACACCGAAAGCCCCGTTATCAGCACCGCAGTGGAGGCAGGCATAACACTCCTGCGCCCAGGGAGAACACTCAGCCCAAAAACAGGACAAGCATTTTGGGCAAAAAAAAGAAGTTTCTTTGTTAAATACAGTAAAGTTCAGCAGAGCCCAAAGGGAAGGGCTCTTTGGGACTCTGCTTCACATCCTTGTCGTCCCCTGGAAAGGAGTCACAACGCCAGCACAGCAGAGAGCCCTGATGGAGGGAGCAGAGACATAGATGTGTAGTCCAATGACAAAAAAAAAACCAAAACAAACAAAAAAAATGAAATAAAAATAAATGAAATAAAATTCAAGAGGACACCAACATGATAGCAAGGTGCTGGAGGAGAAGAGGCCGGCAGCAGTTCAGGGCTAAAACCATCACACTTCGGGGAAATCGCCTGCCACAGAGCCCGCTCCCCGGCTCAGGCAAAAGTCACCAAATCAAACACAGCTGGGAAATAACCACGATAAACAGTGCCACTGCTGGAGCCCAGGAAGTGTTTATGATCTTTTTTTCATGATCATCTTTGTCCATCCCGACAGAGAGATGGACACAGCAAGAAGCCAACTGCGGCACTGATTTCTTTCATGACCAAGACCCTCCAAGAGGAAGACTGCAGGTTGGAGCCGACTTCCAGAGCAGAGAAGCTGCAAGCTGGAAAGGCATGTTCGTGGTAAAATTCACCCCAATTTCCCCCTAATGCTCCAAATGAAGGCACTGATTAAGCAGAAAATGCCAATTAAATTGTGTTGGAAACACATGGGAACTGGTAGCCAAATTTCTGTGGACAAACAAGCAGTGCACCCCATCTCAACAAATTTTTGCCAAAAAACACCGACCCGTAACACAGCTCCCTCCTTTCCACTCTCGCGGCAGCTAATTCTTCCGCTCTTTCGTAAACATTTGAAAACAAGGTCACGCGCACAAATTCTGCTTTCAATTTGCCTTGTATCCATAGTGATTAAACTCAGACCCACAATACGGGACTTAAATGGGGAAAAAAAAAAAAAAGAAGGCAACTTTAATAAGGCCTGGAGCAGGGCTAGCCCCCGGCACACTCGCAACCCACCGAAGGCCAGGGATGAGAGCATTGCCGACAACTCTTTTCTCATACAACAGTAACCTGGGAACTAAATTGCGGGGCTCCAGCAGCTGTGTTATTGCCATAGCAAAGGATCCAACCCCCCTTCCCCATCTCCTCAAGAAACAACCAGCCCGGAGGCAACACAAATTTAACAGCTCCGAAACCCAGCCGAGGAGTGTGATCCGGCAGGGACGGCAGGAATGGGATAAGGAGGAAGAAAAACGAAAGCAGCTGCCAGAGAGGAAAGACTCAACAGCTTTCTCCCCATTCTCACTGGATAAGTTTTTCTTTAAAAAACAGAAAAATAATTTCTTATTGTCTTTTCTCCCCCAGCCTCACACCTGCCAAAGGGAAGCATTGGGGCTAGAAGCTTTAACCACCTACACCCAAATTTCCTGCTCTATCACAGCCCCAGTTGCAGGCAAAGCCTCCCGTGTGTGACGGCAAATGCTCCAAATTCAGCAGGGCCTTCCCTAGTCCCTGTCAAATGGCTCAGTTTCCCCATCTGACCGGGGGGGAGCAAGAGCATTGCCTTCCCTGTGGTGTTATTAGGAAAACAGCCCCATCCAGGACCAGATCAGGGAGGATACAAAATTCCTCCTGCAGACACTCAGTAGTATAATAAAGCCAGAGGAGATGGGAAAACACTTGGCCCTGTCCCCCCCGGAGTTACCGAGGGTCTCACAGGCTCCTGACAAAAGGCTCCTAAATTCCCAAGGCACAAACCGTGCACAACAAAAAGCTTCTAAAAAGGGGAAAACTGAGGTGTGACGAGGCTGCAAGGGTGAGAAGCACAACTCGCCACGGGGCAGGGGAAGCAGGGAGCCGTGGGAGGATGGCGAGCTCTCCTGTTCTTTTGGTAGGGCGCTGGGAGCAGAGCGAGAAGTCTCACTGAGGGGCACGGGGACACTTACTTCTCATAGTCCAGCTTGCAGTAGAGCTTCTTGTCGCGGTAGAAGCAGGTGGTCTGCAGGGGCTCCTTGCAGGACGCGCACTGGACGCACTGCTCGTGCCACAGGCTGTCGTTGAGGCGCAGCAGGAACCGGTCCGAAATAACTCGCTGGCATCCTTCGCACACTGACTTGGGGGTCACGGCTCTGCCTGCGGGGAAAGACCAGGGGCCAGGGATGGGTGATTGGAGAGACGGACAGAGCAAGAGAAGGACAGAGGATTCCGCTGTTCTCGCTTCCCCAGTGCGGGCTGGTGGGTCGGGGGG
>NW_008634059.1:0-22786 GCF_000691845.1 Merops nubicus
AAGGATTCTATGATTCTATGATCCTAGTGCATGTAGAAAGCCCAGCCCCACCACCTTATCGTGCATCTTCAAGTCTCAGAGAAAATCAAGAACTGGTGGCTCCTTTGAAGCAGCGGCACCCCCAGTTTTATCAGCTGGAAGGTTTGAATGCAAGAAGGAAAATGTATAATGCTAAATTAAGGACCAAAGTGATCCCAGATTTGGCATAGGGGAAACAACAAAATATCTCTTACCTCTGCTATTGATCCTTTCCCTGGTTGCAGAGGAGAGTAAACGAGCCTTTTGTTCAAATTAAAGCTTTTCTTCTGAGCAAAAGTTGGCCACAAAATTCACACATTTTCTTGGACAAAACAAGGGGGTTTTGTTATTTTTTTTAGATCTGGATTTTTTTTACACTGGAGTTTTTTTCCCTAAGCTGGACCTCTGCAGAGCTTTGTGGTCTTTCCAAACAACTCAGGAGCGGTGATGAGTTTAACACTTGCCCTTAGAGTCAGAGAAGACTCATGCTCAGACCTAGATATTACTGGGAAGTACATCTAATATGCAGGAAAGTGACACTCTCAAGCAAGATAAAAAAAATAGCTGTTTACTCAGATCTCAGTGTATGAAAAACTGACTCTGAGTCTTTGCAGTGTTTGGGTTTTTCCTAAAAGCCTTAGAAAAAACATACAAGTGTGCTGCTGCCAGAGCTTTCTGTACAGGTGCACTGGCGACTGTTCAACCCAGAACTGGGCACCATTGGAATTAATGCTGTCAAATGAAAAACAGAGACACAGAAATCCCCCCAAGCCAAAAAAAAAAGTTGCTGACCACAGCTCAGCACTCCTGCACATGCAGAGCTGTGGGTCAGCTTGCATGATTTGCTGTGCATGCTTCTCTGACCCCAACAGCAAATGTGATGGGAGAAATCACAAGAGGATCCATGCTGTTGCATTTGGGCAGGGAACGAAATCAGGGATTATTTGTTTTTCCTACTTAAAAGGTAAAAAAAATAATCTCATTTCCAAGCTATTACAGGAAACAGTAACTGGTTCTGAGGCTTTTAGAGAAAAGAGCAAAACAAAAAGCTGTTTTGCTAAGATGAGTAGTATTTTTCAGCATTTGTAATGAAGTTAAGCTACTGATTGTTTCTCCATCTAGAAAAGAGTAATTTCCATTGAAGAGGTGCTCGAAGCAGCATTTCAACAAACAGCAATTTATAAACATCACTAAGTCACTCTTGCTTTTCTGCTTACCTCCAAACCCCCCTCCTTTGCCTTCCTTTATCACACACATCAGGGGTACTAAACCCTTATTCTCCACCCATGTTTCTTGGGCAGAGAAACTTCTGTGAGTGGCAGAAAGGAGAGAGAGGGCAGAGAGGGAGATCCAGCCCCTTGCCAGACTGCCTGCTGGTGATGTGTGGGCTTCTCACCACATCACCCAGCCTCGATGCTGGTCCAAACAGCCTCAGAACCATGCTCATCACTACAAACTCCTCTCAGCTTTCCCTGGAGAAGTAGTATCAGGACACAACCAGAACAAAGGCTCTTTGCTTGAGCAGTCAAGTCTTAAAACTGTTTTTGAAGGATTCCACCTAAGTGATTCAGCCAAGACTAACAGGCCTGTGGCATAAGGAAGGCTGGAGTTTCTGATTCCCAGCCCCTCATGTCTATTTTTAGCTCTGAAATCGGATAAACAATAAAAATCAAAACCAACCAGGCAAACACAGAACCTGCTGAGAAACAGCAGTTGTGTACTTTCTTCCACAGGTAGCTAGCTTTAGGTAATAATAAGAACAACAACAACAAAAAAAAAAATTAAAAGACACAGAATAGAAAAGAAATTAACTGTTTTTACAGGCTAGACACCTAGGTCGTTAGGAAAACTATTTTTTCACCTTATACTCCCAAAGAGTGACTGCCCACCCAAAGGCAGGTGCTGGGCTTTCTTTTCCAATGCCTCTTATCCCTTGAGGTACCTACACTAGTTTTTGCGAAGCAGTAAGGGTACCAGCCTGCTTGTTTTTTTAAAGTTTATTTTAACTCATTTGGGAGCATGATGGAAACTTTTGAGTTCCCTGTAAATCACAGTAGCAGCAAAACTAAATAATTTTAAATTCATCTGGCTGGAAGCTTGACATTTTTATTCTGAATTTTAGATGGCATCTGACAATACATAGCAGGTGTGGCCCTCAATAACAAGACCACCTTTGGATAACAAAGAACTAGCTTTCAGAAGTTCAAATATAAGAGAAAGAGAGAAAAATTACTTTTTTACTGTTCAACTTGCAAAGGCAGTACAGGAAAACATATTCCTGAGCAACAAATTGGCCCAAAGCAATGATAAAGCAATGATAAAATAAATAAACAAATAGTTGCAAAATTTTAGGGGAAAATATACCTGTTGACACACATCTGATTTGGTTAGTCTACTTTAGCATGTACCCTGTGAAAAAGATAATATTTGATCACATTGTCAAAAAATGTGTCATAAGAAAAATGTATCAAGAAGCTTAATTTTAGCATTCTTTAATTTTGTAATGTTTTATTACTTCAGGTTTTTGAGCATAAGAGAGTGAGTCTTTTGATTATATTTATAGTTTAGTAGTGCCCAAAGTGCATTTGAGGTCATAAAAACACAGCGGGATGCAAGTATTTATTTTAAGCCATCTTGCTTTTAAGACTTTACAGAGCACCCAGAAATGGGTTTTTCATTGCAGAATAATAGCATCTGTAGAGAGGCTGGAACAGAGCTATAATGAATCACCCTGAAAGTGGACAACAGCATGGATTTCATTATTGAAAAAAAAACTCAAGAGATGTATTTTTATGGCTTAGAGGACAATCTGAAGTACCCCAGAGACAATGTCTTTATAGACTCTGGTATCTTTCAGACTTGACCTAAAAGCTCCATGAGAAGCAAAGTTATTTAAAATAATTTGATTTTTAAGCTATATCCATAAATGATGACTTTGTACCAGGGAGGGGCAAAGTGTCATGTAGTACTGCTGGCACTGTCACTGCTAAATATTTTGTAAGATGGGGTAATGCCTCATTTTAATGACACCACTTGAGTCCATCTATTAAAACTAAATGCTAATGTGAAAAACAATTAACCACAAGCTTTGAAGTGATTCATTTGGGCCATTTCCTGGAAATCAGGATAATAGACATAGTGTAACTTCTTTTCAAAATTTGAAATAAGCGTTTTGAAAAAAATGTAAATTTTTAACTGTTAAAATTATATGTATAGATAGCTATGAAATCAAAACTTAAGGCATTTGTGGCTTTTAAGGAGCAATAGATTGAATGGTAGAGAAATGAGAGCAGCAGTGGTGTATCAGGGCTCCTTAAAAGGATTCCTTACATGTTTTTCAGGGTTTTTTTACCAAGCCTTTGGGATTGTCTCTCTTCAGAACATCTTTTCCATTAAGTTCTGCCGGAGGGTTCAGGCTTCAGGGAGCTGCCATTGCCATCCAGTTCTGTAGGATTCTTTCCCACGAAAGACATTTGGAGAAAACGATTGCTGGCAATACCAAAAAATTTGCTGTCTCTGATTAAAGCTGTTTCTTGAGGCCAGGCACAGTCTGCTGACCTACTTTGGACAAGGATTTATTCCGACATGCCAGGCTACAGCGCCCCCCCCCTACCCCGAGGCTGCCAGGAGGGCCCAGCGTGCAGCTGCTGACCGGGTGGTGATTAATTTGATTGTCACCAGCACTGCTCTGAATATATGGCTTGTTCAGGAGGCACAGAAAAGGAAACTTGGTGCAGCCACTTGGGTTTTGCTGCTAAGAGGATGAGAGGAGCAGAAAAACAAATCCCAGCACTATTTAAGATTTCATCCAGCTGAAGGCAAGGCCACCTCTCCAGCACAGCACTGTTGTTTGCACTGGTCTGCTGTCACAGGGTGGGCAGGGCACGGTGCAGCTGGCCTGGCGAGGATCACTGACAGTACATGCTTGGTCCCTCAGTGGGTGTGAAGCTACCATACCTCACCAAGAGCACCAAAAAGACAGTGGAGTCAACAGAAGGAGTATGTCATGGAGGTGTACTTCTGCCCCACCAGTCTACCAGCCAGTTCTTCAAAACACTTGGACCATTTACACCGGTAGACACCATGAAGTTGCACTGCAGAGCCACATGGCAAAACCAGAAGGCTGCAGAGTACTTAGATTATGATGAGCTACACTCTGTGCGCATCAGCCAGACCCCATGACCTAGGCAAGAAAATCTATGGGTCTAACTGTCAGCCACTGTCAATGGCAAGGAATTTCCCTTACTAGCTACACAGGTGCACAGGTGAAATTAGTACAAGGCTGCAACTACTCTGGAGTAACTGCAATGGCGGTACAAGGTCACAACTATAATTTGTAGTGTCTAATACAGGCATTTATGATATTGAATAACAGGGCCTAATTCTTTATCTTGCTCCTTTTGACATCATTTCAAGCTGCTCCAAAGAGTCTGCAATGTTGCAAAGTCATCTCTCCAACTAATTTACCAGTAATGTTTACTCTTGCTTTGCACATCACTGCTCAAACTGGACATTTTCACATTATCTTGTGCCTTCTAACTTTGTAGCACAGAGCTGCTTGCCCTCTGGCAAGCAGGACAGGACATATCTGCAGGAGGTGTCATGCAGAAGGTAAGATGAGGTTTCAAGACCCTACACTGAGGAATGGAAGACTCTTATAAGCATGCCAGTCCAAATCCCAAGGTGGTACAGTCGCATGTGCAGTCAATGCTACTCCTGGAGAACAATCAGGCAACATTATCCATGTTTCAACTGAAGTTAAGAACACCTGCTGAGTAGTAAAGCATTCAGTATAAAATGTTCTCCAGTGGCACTTACTTGGAGTGCTCACCTGAGCAATGGTGTGAGCCTAGCCCTTTGGGTAAAACCCAAAAATTGGAGTTTTATGCCAGAGAGTATATTCAAGATGAAAATGGGAAATAATGCAAGATGGTTTGGAAATTAAAATAAAGTACACATTCTTGCAACAAATATAGAAGAAATATTTTTGCCAGGGATTATTTCAGCCAATAGGAAAAAATGAAGGAAGAATATCATGTTTAAAAAAAAAAAAAAGGAGAAAACATGAAATCTAGTCTAATCTAGACAAATTTGTTAAATATTTGGATTAATTTCAAGTGTATGAACATATACATCCCTACAACAGAGCTAGTCAATACCTTTTATCTTTTTCCCCATTCCTCTGAAGGAGAATTTTCTTCCATTGTTCACAGGCAAGGAGAGGTTGATTGTTTACCTTACCAGTTCAGATGAGAATCTGGCTTCCTCTTGAAATTCAAAGGGAAAAACATAATGCTGCTTTTGGCAAATTATTGTCAGAAATAAAAAATTATTTTCCAAGTAATGATTTTTCAGGGTTCTTTTCACTGGAAATCTTGGGTTTCTTAAGAAGCAATTGTTTCACAAGCAACGATGCCTTGAACAAAGACCCTTTAACAGTGCTGTGTAAGTTCGCTGACCATTATTCATTTTCTTAAAAAGAATTTGGAATTTATAGAAGCTACATCTCCATTGGCTGGCACGTTTTCCTTATTACAAATTAATTCCTTGCCAAAAATGGTTTGGTTTTATCTGATGATCCAAAGCAGCTCCTCTGATAGAACAGGAAAAAAAAAACAAAAAACAAAAAACTAATCACTTATTCATTAAAGTAACTCACAATTTGGAAGAGGAAAAAGAAGAGGAAG
Source organism: Merops nubicus (assembly GCF_000691845.1). Lineage (NCBI taxonomy): Eukaryota > Metazoa > Chordata > Aves > Coraciiformes > Meropidae > Merops > Merops nubicus. The sequence continues at coordinate 5,706 of NW_008634059.1, forward strand.
AGAAGAAGCACTGGTATCTTGTGAGACTTAAAAGATGAAGTACATAGTTACAATAACCAGCTGTTTGGAGTTTGCTCAAGCTGATACTATTTACACATTAAGTCTAATTAAATCTTTTAATTTTAAAGAAAATCTGTTGACTGATTTCACAAACGCATGTGAGGCTCCTATGGACAGACCAGGTAGTGGGAATTCTTCCAAGTGTTTTCCTTACAGCAGTATCATTTTGGGAATGCAAAACTAGCTGTGGGAAAATGTTCACAAGTCAAAGTTATGGTCAGTGTCCAGTAATACATAACCATAAATATGATGTTAGATATAAGGTGAAAGGTGTGCATTACCTCCCCAATTGTATTTGTTTATGTATGTGGTGTTACGTTTGAGCTCTGGCAAGTAGAGTTTGGTAGTGATGCAATGTGGACTCTCTCCAAAATTTAAATACCTCCCTAACTCAAATAAACAGTCTTAAAATTCCTTGCAGTCTGGTATCCCCCACAAAACCACTATTGAAACTGACCTGCCTCCAATTAACACGCTGTGTTGAATCATAGCCTCACAGTAAGAATCCAGTGAGCTCAGCTCTTACAGAGCCAGAGCCACCCTGCAGACAACACTGAGATCTGGGCAATGTAAGAAGTGGGCAGTGAAGGCTAAGTGCGGAATTTAGTATTTCACATTACTGCCATCTCCTATAACATAGGAATCAAAGTCCATAAACAAAACGTTGTAAGTGGACTGCTCATTCCCAGAATACCTGTAAGGGTGCTGTGACCAAAACTAATCACCTGCACAGCAATTCATTAGCTATGAGAAATGTAAAACAGACAGCATAAGTAAACCAAAGCTTCGGTTCTAGCTCAACTCTGTTTTGCTGATTAAGCTATTGCTTCCCATTGATTCTATAATCTTTCCTTGTACTATGCCTGTTAATGATTTCAACATAGTGTGTATTTTCTCAGCCTACTAAATTGTTTTTCAAGTGTGATGCAAACTTTCAAAGTAATTAGACATTTCAGTCTGCACAGGCAGACATAAAAGGAACACCAACACAACTTCTGAGAGAGAAGGCACAATATTTATACATCCTGCTAAGACCCAAGAGAACATACAAGGTTGGTGGGCTCATTATACTGGGCGTTAGGCAAGTATATATAAGTTGTTTCCAAAAAGGTTTGCAATCTCAGGCATCTGAGGGTTGGAGTAAACCGATAAGCCAATTCCCATTTCTCTTCAGTCTTGAAATGATTTGGCAGCAATCTACTTCTTGCTCTATTTTCAGGATATTAGAATCAGAGAAATGGAGCAGATACTTAATTAAACTATTTCCTTTTTTTACATCATTTTCAGTTCCTAACCTCCTTCTGCACCCGTCTTTCCTGCATAATACTATAATCTTCATTCTCCTACGTATTTCCTCTTTTCTGGCATATGAAGTCCCTTTCATCAAGGCTCCATCCCGTGGAATCCTCCTAATATTTTTCTCAGGACAGTTCAGATAACGAGAGTTTCACTGCACTTCATGGAAAAGATCTGTTTCACAAGCTGGGTTCTGTCCTCAGCTATAGGTATTTTAATAATGACCAGATAAGTGCCCCTAACAGACGGTCCCACAACATGGCTGACAGCCATTCTAAGCACCCACTAGCAGGTTTCTGCTGCCTGGGAAATACTCCTATGTTTAAAAACCACGATAAAAATTGCTTCTATTATGATAAATCCAAGTTTTGCGCACATTCATTGTTAATACCAGGGGTGAATCATTTAGCCCAGCCTCAAAAGATTTCCTTCAATACTGGTACACCATTGTTCTATGGAAAGTTTACAGACCTGTTATTTTCTTGGTCTTTTTCTAAATACATTGCAGAACAAAAATACTCCACAAAACACCTTCCTCCAGCATCTTCTCCACAAAGCCAATTCACCTGAAGTGCTCAAATTGCTGTCAACAGGAAGCAATGACAATATACTCCAAAACTCCAAGGAACCATAGCCAGGTAAGAGCTTCTTTTAGTGGGAACACACAACTACGGAACTGTAGTAGCAGTCTGTAATAATTGTCACTTCTGATCACCATGGGAACTAAACAGAGGTTTACTTTGCAGAAAACAGATCAGCAGTGACTCACTGACTGCTTGGGAAGCATGATTGTTGAGAATCACTAGACTTGTGTGAGTAACAGGGAACAATATGCTAGTGATGCCATTTCAGCTATAGTCAAATAAAGCAGAGACTCCTCTGCTAGACATGCAGAATGAAATCAAATAAATTAGTACTTTGCCTTTGTGTTCATCAGAGACAGATTTTACCTTTATGTTTTTCTGCAGCTTCAGCCTTGTGTGGTCTCTTTGCTATGAGAGGATTTCACTTCTAGTGAATGAAGTCTTAATTGAGCTTACACTGGGCTCTAACAGGTCTTCTGCAACCCTCTTAGTGACAGATTTAACCCGTGAGCAACACAGAGGTTTCTATGCCACATCCTCTGAGCTACACTCTGAGGTGGATGGCATACACGAGATGAGCAGTATCTCCATCTAGACTAGCCAGATACCAAGAAGACCTTACAACTAAGCTCTAGGTTCTAAATTAAGAAGAAAGCAAAATAAATGCTCTGTCTCATCAATGTAATTCAAAGGAGCAGCCGTCTTTGAGGTGAAATTGTTTGTACTACCAGAACAAAATTTACAACCCAACAAGATATTTCGGTTGTTTTTAAGCTCATCACAAACTGCAGTTTCAACTCTATGTTTTGATACTCCCAAATTTTTCAAGATTCTTTTGTCTGAGATATTGGAATTCAAGTAGAATATTTCTGGGCTGTTAAAGAATCTCGTATCAGAGAGTCTGAGATTCTAAAGCCTGAATCCATTCTCTCTATTTGCACTGGCTTCTCTGGCTGGAGAAAGAGTGACAACTTTTTGTTGTTGTCAGGAAACGAGAAAGAGGAAAAGAGTATTACAGCCCCAACATTTAAATGTTTATTCTTTATGAATGGTAATTCAAGATGTTTCGACAAAACCAAAGTATATTCCTCACTAGTAACTCTGCCACTCAATGGTTCCTTGTGTTCTGCTCTCAATTTTTACACTAAACCATCATTTGAGTGCCTAAATATCCTCCAAGGATGCCATCAAACACACAGCTGGCAGCTGGCATATAGGGTTCTTTTGTAATCCTCCTCCTGACACAAATATCCATAGATTGTAAGTTTTGAAAGAACAGATATACTCATTTCTCCATTAAATGTCATGTGCTTTTATTAACAAAGGCTTAAGAAATGCTGCTCACCATAGAAGAATTTTGATGAGCAGAAAATAATTTCCCTAAGTGAAAATTGGCCAAGACAGAATACAGTGTCCTGTCACACAGTTTCTAGACCTGTAGGTCCTTGGGAAAACAGAAGACAAGCATCTGCAAATCTAAGGCAAGGGCATTGTCCTAGCACTTCACTTTGATGGGTACAGGCCCAGATGGGATAAATGACTGTACATGCATTGCAGAGGCTCCTGTGCATGATACTGAAATATTTGTCAGTTGATCAGTAAGCTTTTGAGATTATAAGATGCAGCGGAACAAGATTATTAAGAAACCACCATGCCTCCCACACATTCAGAGGATGACTCATTAAGAGGCCAGTCGTGCAAAGTGCTCCACACTTCTCTGCAGCTCTGCGCAGGAAAGATTAACCAATGACGCAGACCAAGAGGAAGGACCCTTTGCAACTGTCCCACCACCAGCTGCTGGAGCTGTTTGTTAAAGATCACCTCTCTCCTTCCTGGGCCCACACGCGGGAGTTCAGATGGCAGGAGCAGAACCAGCCGTATTTGAATCTAGTCCTGGCCAATTTTTGATAAGTCTTCTCAGCAACTGAAGGATAGAAGTGGACAAATAACTGGGAGATTACTGGCACCTGTTGTTGGCTTTTCAAGCACTAGCTGAACTATGATGTATCTGAGGATGACTGGTGTTTTTTCTGCTTTGGGAAAAACAATCAAAATCAGGTCAGGCATGGGCCTAGTCGCTTTGTAGTAAATGAAGTTGTGTTGTGCAAACCATTTAGACCATTTGTGGAACATGTGATGTGGAAACTATAACCTTACACTGTGGTAAGCAGGTGGGAAGCAAACCTGCACGTTTATTACTCAGTGCTCTTTGAGTTCTCATCAGCTTGGCTTGCAAGAATAAGACTCTGCAGATGTAGTCTACAGACTTTCATTCAGACTGAGATATTTTAACACCACCTCTTAATCTTCCAGCTTAGTTCATCTCAGTTCAAGGTTGAAGGCATCAAGAATGAGATACATATTTGTCTTCGGGAGCTGGAAGTCTGAAATTGCTGAAAACCCAAGTAGCAGATTTCTAGAGAACAGCAGCATAGAATGTCACAAATACTTAAAAGAGGACAAGCAAGGAATATTTTTAAATACTTCTTTTTACAGGCCTCACACCAAACTATCACTTATTTTAAGGCCAGAGCTACAAGTTTTTGGAAATCGTAGTCAGTGGTTGCTCATTGGTCTTAATAGATACTGGTGATATAAGCAGGAATTTCATAGTTCAGTGTTTCACTTCTTCCTGTTCAAATTTTCTGGTTTGCTTTTCTCTTTTAATTTTAAAAGTGGTCATTAATCTGAGGTGATACATTAACATGCTGTGGATTGTGGGGTTTAGGTTGGTTGTTTTTTTAAAAACGTATGGCGTATTTTGCCCTTTAAAAAAAAAGTTTGACTAAGGAATTATGCAAAAGGCTTTAATAATTTAAATACGTGTTCAGCCATACGGTATCTGCTTTATGCTCTGTGGGAAACCTAGAGCTGCTATAAATGTAATGAATTTTAAAACCTCGCATCCATTATTTAATACAACAACTTGCTAAAGTAACAATAACACTAATTCTGTTACAATGTGCCATCCTGGAGATGCTTAAGGATGAGTCAGGGACACAAAACTCTAATAGGGATCAAAAATCCTCTACAGTTCAGGAAGATGTAGCGCTGGAGTTTAGTCCCACTACCTCTGAAAATACCATCACTTCATCCTTAGGCAAGGAATTGTCCTTATAATATTACACACAATGGAAGACATAACATAATAATTTGGTTCATTAGTATTTTTCTCCATGTAATGTTTTACAAAAAGAGATAAAGCTGAAGAAAATAAAAACAGACATGTAAATATTACGATGAAGTACGTTGTTCATATTTAAATAAATTTCCTTGAGCAATATCTTCTTAAAAGGTGAAAATTAAACACTAATATTTGTCTCATTGTATAAAAGTGACAGCAGTAATTATAAAGAACCCAATAGTCTTATGCTTATTTCATCCTATTCTTAAGTTTTCACAGCAAAAATATTAAAATTTGCAATATTACCAAAAGATGCAAACCTGTCAAATATATTACTCTGAAGTAAATTAACAATTAATTTATAGGAACCTACCATAGGAACTATTAAGGGGACTGTAGTAATGGTTTTCTATAGAAAATCTATCAAAAATTGTTGGAGAAAATATACGAAGCGTAGCTGATAGCTGATGAAATCTGCAATATGGCCACAGAGAAAGAAGTTGCAGATCATCAAAGTTAGCTCTTGTGCAGAAACATCCACGAGTTCATTAATTTAATTTTTCACTGGAGAAGAGCAGGAGTTTTCCATAATGCAACCATCACAGGGAACAGATTCAATGCTGTACTTCAAGCTCTACCCATGATTGGAACTTGCAACAGCTTTGATTTTTTTTTGGTGCTCTCAGATCTCTTGCTCTCTGGAAGGCTAGGTAAATATAAAAATCTTCAGCACAAAGACAGCTCTCTCTAAAGCACTGGCAGTTGATCTTGGTAGAAGACTGAAAAAAGAAAGGAACAGATAGAGCTGGACTGGTAATGCAATGTTAGTAAAGCAATACAGTAACACTCTATACATACACAGGAAAACTAGGTCGTCATCAGAAGCTTAGGGACTTGTAGCCTATGCCCTGCAGACACACGTGCACATACACTCATGGAGCTCAGAGGACCCCTTGCAAGTTTAAAGGGGCTCATCTGTGTAAGTCTTTTTTAGCCTGAGTCAGCAGCCAAACCCTGCCCGACATCAGGCATTTAAATAAAGCACCTAGGTAAGGACCTAATCAACCCAGGCTCTATCCATCAACCATGGATGGAAAGTTGCAGCCTCAAGAAGGTTCTTCAGTCTTGCCCAGGTCAAGGGTGACAGTGTTCACAGCTTAGACATGTCAGCCAGATGACTGACATTAGGTGTGAAGACCCACTGAAGGTCTCCCTGTACAGGAGTGCTCCTAGCAAAGTCCAGGGAGCTCTAACCATTCACATCATTAAAGATCATCAGTATATGTATGTTCTGCTCCACTAGGCCTGTGTCCAGCACCGGGACCAGCCAGAACCGCATCTGCCTCTTTAACTAAATTAGGAAAGGGTTCTGCTTCCTATGGAAATTTTCCTATGGAAGCTCTTGGCAGCTTTATAATTTCCCCCTCCTCACTGGCTAGATATAAGACAATTCCCTTTCAAAATTTGTCAATGCTTATTTAGTTCAAATTCTGAATGGGAACTTAGCTTGCTTTATTTTTCTTCAGACATTAACTTGTAAGGGACTTTTTTTTTAGTTAGTTGACACTCTTATGTCAGGAATAGAATCCATAAATTTTCACTGCCCTATTCCAGCCAGTGGAGAACAAAGCCCCTGCAGATTCTCCCAGAACAAGAGGAAAGCTCCATTACATTACAGATGCCTCACTTTGGTCCTCAAGGTCCTCCCCAAAATGGAGAAGATGTTATCTAACTGCAGACTACACCTTCCTGGGAAAAGCTTTGTCTCTATAGACGTTGGTCTATGCACTGCTGATACACCTCACCCCTCATGGGAGGTCTTAGTACTGCTGCAGGATTAGCTGTGATATAGTTGGAGGTGAATACAACAACATTTTCTTTTTAGTCATTCTCAAACAGAGTAATACAGAGTTTCCTTACTTCTCCCCAAGAGGGTGACTTCACCCACTTTCTAATTTCTGTCTGCACCACTGAGAAGTGGCCCCTGGCCCAGCCTACAGAAGAGTTACACTGCACCTAGAGAAGTAGCTGGCTGATCCCCATACCACCCAAGAGCAGAACAGGGAGCACTGCCACCTTGTTTCTGTGCAACAAATACATGCCAAGCACATAACACTAATTCAGACATACTGTACCTCCAGCTGTTTGCATCTTGATGTGTCCATTTCCCTCTAATCTTAATTAGAAAACAAAAGATAAAGATGGTTAAAACTTTGTAACATATCACTAATTTAGAACACGTTTTAAAAGCCCATGCAACAAAGGTACCACTGTTCCAAAACCAGCTCCTATTATTTTGGTTAATAGTTTTATTTTTCTTCATTTGTTTGTTTTTCTGCAAATTCTGGAAGCACCAGCCTGTAACTAAACTCTGTGCTGTACATATATGACAGCAGCATTTTACTGTGTTAAACCTAAACAATATTACACGATTCCATAATTGTATGTTTGTAACTTGTCTATTAAAGTACCCATAAACGTAATGCTTTTTCCCACTGTTCAAAAATACCACATGGGAAAGAAACAGTTTCCACTGAGTTTCATACAAGAACAGAAATAAACCTGAAAGCAAGCACTTACTGACTGTTATTACTGGAATTCACCACAATGCAAGTAAACACCTTTGAAACTAAAAATAGCACTAGGGCTCTGCAAATGCATCTATCACAGCCTCATAGTCCTAGCAGGGTTTTGTTTTCTTTGGATTTGCAGAGCACTCAGAGCGTGGAGAAGCTGTTCAGAAGACAATGTACCACATTGTCAGCATTTGCTCTAGAATCCTTCTGCAAAAGTGTGTTAAAATTTAAATAAATGAGAACAATCACTTTAACAGTTATAAATAGCCCCACTGCCTTAAGAGGCTTCAAGGCTGGCCAGTCTGTCTGAAATAATAGATTTTTAACAGAAAGACATCCTACTAGATAAAATTAAACTGAGAAAGCAGGAGAAATGCAATATGCAACCTTACAATACCTTTTGGTGCAGCCTTTGTCTGACTAGAAACCATGGCAGCCGCATCCGATGGCAGGCCAACATACACCCCACCATAGTTCCTGATTTAAAGAAACAATTCAAGAGACATCAGAGCTCAAATGTAACACTTCTCCTCATAATGTTGACATCACACAGGAGCATTACAAAGACCATGGATGGTCCGAAAGGAGGGCACCTCTGCAGAAGCAGCCACAGAGGAGCCCTCCTTTCCCATGTCTACATGTCTAAGTGCCACGTGCTTGCTAACATGGTGCCAGGCAAAAAACAACTGGAGGGTAGATGTTACTCTTAAGTGGCACCCAAGCCTGTGAAAGGAGCTATTTTTCACCCAAGTTCCTAATACGGTTCATTAAATCCCAACTGTCCTGTGACAATAACCCCTACCTGTCCAGCTTCTTCTAGACACTGGATATATCCAGCTGAGGTCAGAGACACGATAGCGATGTTTGACTCCGAGACCACCGGAGCACCTCACTTCAAACAACATCTGCCAATTAAACAGCACTTTGACCTCTCCTCATAGGACCTGCATCCCCTTGCTTAGGGCTACACTTGGAGAACACTATCATCAGGAAGGAGAGTGAGGGTGTTAGGTATTTTCACAGCCCAACCCTCTTCCCTTCATGGCCTCACAGAGCATACTTGCTGGCTCCAAGGCCTGTATGAAAAGCAGTGACTGAAGCAGGGAGGTGAAAATCTGGGTCCTTAAGAGTCTCTGCTGTGCCTGGAGCTACTTGTAGAGACTCCCATCATGCTGCTCTACCCCATTAGGTGCCAAGTTAATCACACCTCCTTCAGGCCCTGGGGCTCTGAGTTGATTTCTGATTTGTTTGATCAAGATAGAGTCATACTTCCTTTGATTTCCAGCCCAGTGGAGACCTCCCACAATTTCTAATGCCACCTTCTATGGTGGGGCTGGTGTGAAGGCAGAGGTCACTGGCCCTTGTCAATGAGATAATGTGCTCTTATTGCCACAAAGTTCCCACCTCTCCAACTCAAGGCATGGGGGCCTCTTTCATTTTTTTTTTTTCTTTTTCTCTCCTTTGGTGATGTTGGTGGGAATTAGAAGGGAAGGATGTACATCTGCCAGAACTCACTGCAGCCTATTGAAAATAAATCCAGCCCTAGTAGAGCACCTACCTCCTTTTGTCATCATCTGATACGGATTCTTCTGCTCTGCAACATCAAAAGACACAAAGCATATTAGCAGATCATTTTCTTCAGATACTCAATGACCATCTAGGTAGATTCAGAAGCAAGGTAAGAAGGAAGTTATTACTGATCCCAGTTTAATTAATATCATCCACAATTCAATAAAGTATACATATAAAAAAAGGGGGACAATTTTCCAATCTAATGTACAGAAGAGAGAAAGGGATCATGAATAGATGCACCTTACTTTCCAGGACCCCTACAGTGATGCTTGAAAGTGGATTTGGAAGCTGAAACAGGTAAATTAACACTTTTCCTGAGTAAGTCCCCACATTGCTCCACACATGACAGGAACATAAAGGCTCCACATATAACAAGAACGAGTCAGGGTTGCTGTTCCACCAGAAGAAGACTGGAAAAGACTCGGTGTCCATGCTGGCATGAGAATGAGAATGAGAATGAGAATGAGAATGAGAATGAAGAAAGATGAACTTTCCCAGCAGCTGCACCAAAAGGTGCTACAGACTCTTCATAGCATGAGGTAATGCAATTCCTGAAGGCAGAGTTGTAGCTAACTGTTACTAATCCATTATAAATGGGCACTTCCTTCTCTTTTCCCTTTAGGGTGAAACCATGGGTCAGTCTGTAGATTGACAGGGGTCACTTCAGATTTGACTCCCTCCACTGAAATACTGTGCAGTGTAGCTGCACCAGAGCAGGGGGTAATCGGCATCAACACGAAGGCAAATGTCGTATGGAAAAGGTACAAATTTTATTCTTAGTCCCTGAGGGTATAGTGCCTGCACTGCAGTCTCTGTCTGTGCCCAAGCCAGTCTTCACACAAATCACTCACCCACCTTTGATTTAACAGCTGGACTTTGAGCCCTGTTCGCATGGCTGGGTATGGATCGGGGCAGCAGCTGCAGTTTAGCTTGGTCTGCAAACTACCACCCTATAGCAACATAACTTGAGTGCTGTTAAATCCAGACATCATTCACTCCTTCCTTACAGCTGGGGGCAAGTACGACAACTGATCACAAAGGAGCCACAGACCACAGCTGCTCAGGGAGCAACAAGAGATGGCCACAGCCGTGGCGAAGGAAGGCTGAAAATGGCCAAGGGGGCACCACGACCCACGGAGGGCTCAGCTGTGGAAATGCTCACACACAAGCTGGTCACTCAGATATCCTCGCCTGAATATTCCAATTGAAAGACCAGTTGCCTGGAGTATAGGGACAATGCAAAGATACTCGCCATCATGAACTGGTCCATGAATTTCTGATCTGCTCTCCGAGCAATAAGACTGAGCTGACCTTGACACAGTATTAGGGCTAAATCCACTGGGGTTGTTTAGTCTGGAGAAGAGAAGACAGGAGAGGTGACCTTATTGCTCTCTACAACTACCTAAAATGAGTTTGTAATGAGGCTGGTGTTGGTCTCTTCTCTCAAATTACTGATGATAGGATGAGGGGAAATGGCATCAAGTTGCACCAGGGAAGATTTTGATTGGATATTAGGAAGAGTTTCTTCACTGAGAGAGTGGTGAGACACTGGAACAGGCTGCCTAGGGATATGGTGGAGTCACCATCCTTGGAGGTGTTCAAATAATGAATGGATGTGGCACTTCAGGCTATGGTCTAGTGGCTAAGGAGATGTTGGGAGGAAGGTTGGACTTGACGATCCTGGAGGTCCTTTCCAACCACAGTGATTCTATAATTCAGAAAAAAAAAATTTACAACACTTTAAGAAAAGGACTTTGAGTGCCAAAAGATCACAGTCATTTCTGTTGAACCAAATCAATGTGTCACAGGACTGATTTTCTCATAAAACTGGAAACATTTTCTATAATCTAGATTAATCATGGTCCAGAGAAAAGTATCCTTTAAAAGCACTGGCAACTTCATGCACACTCAAAGCCTCTAAAACAGAGTCGTAAGAATAATAATCAATATTGTCCAACAGGAAATTAATGTCAACTTTTTTTAAAAAAATAACTCTATTAAGCAACAAGGTTATTTTCTTCTGTTCTAGAAATGTTTTATCATGGGGCATCACTGGACCATTACTGTCATTCTCTCACCAAAACAAATTATCCAAGTCTATGATTAAGCAGACCAGGATTTTTAAACATTCTGCTTTCTTCCTTTCCTCTTAAAAGCTACAGAGTCTATTTTTGCAATACTTTTTCCCTTAAACACACAACAGCAAATATTATCTGGGATTGTACAGGCCACAGCTCTTGGGCTGGGTGATGACCGGGTGTAATCTGCTGTAGTTCTGCCACTACAGGTGAAGAGAAGGTGAGCAGAGACAGGAGGAATGTGGAAGCATGAGAGGGAAAAGAAAGAAAAATTCTCGTGATGGAACTTAAGGAAGAAGCCATTTCCCACCTCTTCCTGGGGACTCCTTTCTAAGCAGCATGGGAAGGAGTGCTGCTTGAATTTATGCATTATGCACGTTCACACACCTCTTGCCTTCACACACTGTAGCTTAAGGCCCCAAGTTGCAAGGTACCATGAGGATGGAAATAAGTTCCTTTGGTTTCAGTAGTGCTCGCATTGCCACATCTCCCAGACTCAAAGAGAGGGTACAGAGGTAATGGAGTCCAACACATCCTTACTCTCTCTACCTCTTATGTGTCTCTAGCTCTTCTTTTGTCATGGCTGAAGGAAGAACCTAGCCTAAAAAATAACTCCATTTACAAAGTTCTCCAGGAAAAGCAATGTAGGATAAGCTTTTCTGCACCAGGAATAGATGGCAAAAGGAACTTTGCAGTCTGATGTGCTTTGCACTGAGCTGCTGCCTTGTTGCTGCGTCTTCCCTCAGATGTTGTTGACACCTACAGCAGAGGAACCGAGAGCACATTTTCCAGCAGGTAGTGTAGGTGGAGTCCTGTAGCCAGTAGGTGGATTTAACAGCAGATCCATATAACAGCATTCTATTTTCAGCTAGAATAAGTATTTCTTTGGGTAAGGATTTGTCTGTCCCAAGAGGTTTCCTGTCACCCTCCGAAGTCTGAAAAATATACTTGGTTCAACTGTCAGTTTTTATATCCATCAATTTTATGTCTATTTGATGGTAAAAGAAGCTGCCATTTTTCACATATTTTAAATATCAGATGTCAGGCATTCACATTAATCCCTTCTCTCCACATTTCTCTTACTTCAACTTTTATGCCTGTGTTTGTGCTGAGCATTATGCAGACTCTTTGTAGCCGCACTTAGCAGTCCCACCAGAAATGATTCACTAAACTTTGCACAAGTGACAGGCTACTTCTCCTCCATTTCTTAGCTTTTCTTTAGAACAAGGGCCTGCCATTTCTATCTGGTGGAATTCTTCCCAAGATTTTGAAACAGGCTTGAACTGCTGCATCCTTTCCTTCCTTCTGTTACTAATCTTCCTCTGAACTTAGCCACATTCTGAATATCACAGGCATTGTACTATTTTCTAGCATATACTTTACCCCTCATGTATCTAAGCTTTTCCAGTTAGCAGTGATGTACTCCTCTCTATTAGCAGGGCAGGAGCACTGGCTCAAGCTGGCCAACAGATTCACCATTGATCTGAGGGCTGGAGTACACAGGGAGAGAACATGCTCCTAGACCATATGTCCTTCTTGTCACCACGCAGCCCTCAGTCTCACAGCACTTTGCGTAGGAAGATCATACTATCATCCCTGTCTCACTGGTGGAGAAACTCAAGGCCCAGAGGGCAAAGCAGCTCCCCTGCAGTCACCTAGGAAAGCTCAGAGCAGGATCCAGCTCTCCTTCCTTCCACCCTGCCGCTCACTGCAGGAGGTGCTGCTGCCTTGGCAATGAGTTGCGGTCAAGCAATGAGAACCCCCTTGAATTAGAATAACCAGATTCTGTATCAAAAAGTATGCTGTAAGTAAGAACACATTTAATTCTTTTCTGGACCAAAATTGATATGAATTAAATGTGACAGGAAAAAAATTGCTGGTTTTTAAAAGAGATTTTTTCATCTTTAGCTGATAAAAGTAGAAAGGTGTAAAACAAAAGCTTGCATGGATCTATAATGTTAATAAATATAAATCTGTTTTGTTCCTTTCCATAAAACTAAAATAGTTTTTCTAGTATTTTACTTCCTTTGTAAAGACACGCTGTTAAATATTAGGATGATTGATTTAGGACTTTTCAGGTCATCATGGACATTCCTCATTAACAGATCTGTGTTTCTAATGTCTGACAAGAAGCTTTAACCACACTATTACTCACACAGGTTGTCTGGCTGGCTCCACTATACTTATCTGAATGAGTAATGGTTCCAGGACTGACCCTTTCACTTTGTTGAAGTCTGCACTAGTAATTCATTTTTCCATAGTTATCCCAACTCTTTTGAAACATGACAGATGATCTAATGCTAAGTAGTGTGTTTCCAGTTTAACTCCTAAAGTGTGGCCCTACAAATGCTTACACACACATAAACACAGTTCCACATATACTCATACCCTTTTGCACAGAAATGTGCCAACTAAATTCACAATTTGACAGTGCTTGCAGTTTTGAAATTTAAAACTACTGAAGAGCAAAGACAGAGATGCAGTTCTAAGTCAGTCACTTAAATTAGCTAAACTGAACAACAGAAAAAAAGCCCTAGTAAAAATTGAAAACGGTGAGTTTGTATATAGGGAAGTGCTGAGGGCACGGATGCTGCAGGCTGTATCAAGTCAGTCTCTCTTCTGTAATTTATTTACTGTCTGACACTGCAAACACAGAAAACAGACTACACAAGTAGCACAGACTTAAGAGTATCTGTGACAACAGTGTTCATCCACCCAGTGAGACCTGTTGTTAGTTCTCAGCCATTCTCTGTAATAGCAAGGACAAGCCTGTTGTTAAGCTCTTCTCTCCACTTATTTATCTGACTCGACAGCCCTCATTTCTACACCAGGATTCCTCCATCTAATTAGAGTAGTTATTCTAAATGAAGTAAATAAAACTGAAGAATGTTCCTATTACACAACATGAAAATCTTTCCCATGTCCCTCAGTCCCAAACTCCAGAGGCAAATAGCAGTAATATAAAAACTCCAGAGGCAAATAGCAGTAATATAAAATAGAAGTCAAGACCTCAGGAGGACTTCTTTAATGTTTCCTTTATAGGAAAACATATTTATGTCTGAATAAAACTGTTCCTGCACATTTCTGCATCAGCAAATGAAAAATGGGCTGAGAAAGGCTGATCTTTTGCTGCCGTGTTTCTGAAAACCAGAAGTTGGCAAGAGGCAATAGGACAATAGAGGTTAAGACATTCCACATTTAGAGAAAAACAGGATGGGTAGGGCTGCCGGCTGCTACTCAGCATCAAAGATAAGGGAGAGAAAGAGGAGCCCATAGATACTATCTTCAATGTGGAGAACATCTACAGAAGGGGGGGTGCTCAGGAAAGGAAGTCTGCATAGGTTACCAGGTCTCCTGCAAGGAGGGAAAACTTGTCTTAGTGGCTCTTTAAATCTCTCCCAGGGCTTGGTGGAAATTTACATGGTTCACACAATGGCATGGCCTTTGGAAAAAGGTGTCCTACAGGGAAGAGTAGTCTGAAGTAACATGAAGACCCACTGGAGACAAGTCTCTCAGCAGAAGCAGAGAAAACACTTTTCTGTTAGAGAAATAAGAAAGGAAGGAACCTCTAAAAAATGTAAACAAGATGTGAAGCTGTTTTGTGGAGATGGAAGCTGTCTCTAAAGACAATAACCATCTGGTGGTGTTGATTATACGTTATTATATGCCATTATACAGCTAGATGAATCATGTATGAGTACATCTAGTATAAGGCTAGTAGGACTGAAGTTAAGTCCAGGGTTACATATTTGAAAGATGAGAGTAAGTACTTACACATCTTTAGTAGTTCCTGTGGCACCTAGAATGAGAAAAAAAAAGAAAGTACACGTTTACAAGATAATGGCATAATCCTCCAAACCAACTGATAGTACAGCAAGCATTTTTTTGCCTTTCTGTCCTAAACAACACAGAAACAGCAACAGGAATTTTCTGTTGTCAGAGAACAGGTTTCTCTTTATTGTCTACTTTATCCTTAAAATCTATATTAACATATTATTCGCAAAGACTTTCATGCTTAGATCTGGGCCAGATTCTCAGTGGGTGAAAATGATGCTGCTGTGGACCAGTGCCCAGGTGCAGCCATCCAGGATGAGAGCAAAACAAAATAAAATTCACCTTTCTGAATTTTATATGTTTCACTTCACTCAGTCTTCAGGTGGTTTTGTCTGCTACAAAGTTGCTGCAACTAGCCAAGCAGTTACTCCTGAATACCTGTTTATTTTGCTGTTTGATTCAGGTGTAGACTTGGCCCTACATATATCAAATGCAGCTTCATTCTTCCTGTCAGATAAACAAAGTTTCACAAAACAACCAGACAGAATTAATATAAACAATGGGACACAATCCATCTAGAGCCCCAGAGATCTAAAGAGATTAACCACCTCTTAATTTTTCTTGCTACTTAACAAAAAAAGCAAAAAGACGGAAGCTACCTCCTGGCTGCCTGATCTCAGTGCTAGATTTTTTGGGGGTGACTCAGATGCTTCTTGCTGGGAGAGGAACATTCACTCAAGTACAAACTCTTTCCTGTTCCTCCCAAGTTATTAATGCCATGTTGCTATTGCTGGTACATCATTCAGCTGAGTAACCAGCAAATTATCCCTTCTATTAATTACACAAGCTAGGGCAGACATTAGAAAACCTTTCACTCATCCTTTTCCCCTTCCTCTCAGTACTAGCTGGAAGAGGTTATCTGAGATCACTCTGAAGAAACCACAGTTGTCCATCAAAAAGATTTTATGGCTTTGGAGGTGGGTTGGGTTTTTTTCAGCCATGGCACTTCATTTCTTGAAAAATTTTATTTTTGCTCCTGAAAAATATACATAAATAGACAATATCTTTTGCCTTACTTTGATCTGTAACAATATGCCTTCTACATCTTTATTTTAAACACAGAGAGGAAGAAACAGGCCTGCAAGGCCTTCCAGTACTGTCTACCTGAATGAATGGCTTGGATGGCAGGAAACATCTCCCCTTACAGATAACTCTTGAACATAATAGCACTCCCAATTCCTATGACATGACTATCCCTCCTTTTCCCAGGAACAACGTAGACTGGATTTTTAGAAGTCTCTGGCAGCAAAATCTCACTACAGCTGTATGTATCAGCAGAAACTCATTAATTAAGCAGGAGGGAGCACTTCTATGAACAATAAGCTCAGGCCCTCACTTTAAAACTTCATGCTACCAGGCAGCTTTTTGAGACTTTTTGGCTTTATTGGCTTGTCTACATAGTACTATATACAAACCCTCCAAATGAATTGCACACAGGTGGAAGGTTGGCACTGCAGTGCTGCATGCAAGCTCAACCTCAGCCAACGCAGGGAGACGTTTTCTGCTACCAAGGCTAGTTCACCCAGAGTCAGCTCAACTCTGTACCTTCAGGGCACCACCCTGTACACTTAGAGACTATGCATCAGCAACACCTCAGACCACACACATTCTGAAAGCTCCACTGCTGTATCTAGCAGGATTTATATTTTTTTTCCCCCAGAAGAAATTATTCCTGTGCTGTGCCTGTTCTGCATCAGAACCATGATTTTCTCATTTTCTCAACCCAAGCTCACTGCAGACAAACTCAGTTTCTCAAAAAATGTTCATGGTCCTTTGTGAGGGCTTTGCTGCACCTCTTCTGAGTCTGAGGTGAGGTCTCAGTGCTTTGGATGCTCATTTGAAAAACTAATGCCTTCCCTGCAGGAAGTTTACCAAAAGTAAAAAGTGCTTAATGCACAAAGCAAAACCTTAGCTGAGTTTGAAGACCTGTGTGTCTACTATACTGCTACATTTCCCT
>NW_008634059.1:22817-23217 GCF_000691845.1 Merops nubicus
CCAGGCACACTTCAATGCCATAGAATCACAGAATCATGGAATCGTTTCGGTTGGAAAAGAACTTTAAGGTCATCGAGTTCAACCACAAACCTAATACTGCCAAATCCACCACTAAACCATGTCCCACAGCACTACATCTCAACAGCTTTTAAACCTCTCCAGGGACAGGGACTCCACCACTGCCCTGCACAGCCTAGTCCAGTGCTTGACAACCTTTTTGGGGAAGAAATTGCTCCTTGTGTCCAAACTAAACCTTCTCTGGTGCAACTTGAGGCCATTTCCTCTTGTCCTATTGCTTGTCCCTTGGGAGAAGAGTCCGACCCCCACCTCACCACACCATCTTTGTCCATGTTCAAGGTCATACCTGTCTTCAGGACCTTGTTCTCACCAACAGGGAATG
>NW_008634060.1:0-16053 GCF_000691845.1 Merops nubicus
GAAAGCTGGGGAGGGACTTTTTAAGATGTTGGGTAGTGATAGCACTAGGGGGAATGGAGAAAAACTAGAAGTAGGTAGATATAGATTAGACATTAGGAACAAGTTCTTCACCATGAGGGTGGTGAGACATTGGAATTGGTTGCCCATCCAGGTGGTGGAAGCCCCATTCCTGGAATTTTTTAAGGCCAGGCTGGATGAAGCTCTGAGCAATGTGGTCTAGTGGGAGAAGTCCCTGCCTATGGCAGGGGGATTGGAACTGGATGGTCTTTCAGGTCCTTTCCAACCCTGACATTTCTATGTTTCTATGATTAACAGAATGCTCTGCAGTGAAGACTGATGTTTTATCAGTTGTGCAGCCTTTTATGAGCTTGAGAATGTTGAACTTCTATAATATTTGATGTTGTTTGTCTCATATGGCTTAGTCATAATATGCCAAAATAAGTGTACTATTCCTAAATATCCCTGTGTTTTTGAGGCTCAGGTTAGACCTTTAGGACAAAAATTTCAACCTAGCCTGTAATATGCTTCTGTAAGTTATAGCAAAGTACAATCATGTATTTAGCCCTCTGTGTGTATTTTGTCCAAAAATACAAAAGCAAATGTTTCAAAACCTAGTACTCCCTTATTCTGAAGTAATTTTCCATTTGTGATATATAATAATATAGTAGCAAGTTAAAGTGTGTGCTAACAATTGTTTGGAGAAAGCATCTTATGTTTGCTGAAGGTACAGATGCTGGAGAACTGTAAAACAGTGATGGGAAAGAGAAAGGAAAATGGTGAGCTTGATCACTTCTCAGTGAAGAGACTGCTCAATGCAAAATAGAATTTAAAGTAAATGTCTTTACCTGGGTAAACATGTTAAATATGTTTAAAACAACCAGGGGAAAAATATTTAGGAGTTGGGTATATGTACTAAAGTGGTTTTGGGGCAGTTCTATCTGGAGAAGGATTTAAGTTGTTGTTGAGGCTTTTTCTTTCCCCTACATCAGCCCACTGTATGGCTGCAGTAAAACTAAGGAAAATGGATGCCAGCAGGCATGACATGAAGAAGACAAAAGAAAGATTCCAGGATGTCTGTATGCCAGTTACAGGTTGGAACTCACCTAGAACCCTGCTGCACTGAAAAAATGCTAGTAAAGATGTTTAAAAAGGGCTAGTGAGGAAGAAACCCCCAAAGGTGCAGGTCAGGTCCAATATTTGATAATTAACAATATTATTTTTAAAATATCTCTCAAATAAGATTAGTTTCTGTTATTTGTCTACCTATGTTTAACTTTTGCTTCCCAGCACAGGGATGTCTTGTCTTTTGCCTTTGGAGATATATTTTACTGAAATTTGTCGCTCATTTATGTACTTACAGACTGTGATCACATTTTACATCTTAACCTTCTCTTGTTAAGGTGCAGATTCAGCTGTACATTAATGATGGCGGAGTATCTTCCAAAATGTCATTGTTTTTGGGGTTTTTCTCATCTCTGATTTATTAATAGTGTTTCTGGACTGTAGATATTAAAACTAAAGTCTGTATTCCAATACTAATTAACCTAATGCTAAGCGAAAGGAAATAACATGTCTTGATTCCACCTTACTATTCATTCTTTTCAAGCATTTTAGGATCAGGTTAGCCTGCTGCCAGCCACATTGTTTAGGACACACTGTTCCCAGATTAATAGCTTTTATAGTGGCATACAAATATGCTCACTGGGCAGCAGGTTGTTCAGGTTCTCTGCGGCTCCGGTATTAATTAGAGGTAAAGATTTCAGCACTACATAATATGAAGCAAGATGATGGAGACTTTACACTCCAAAAGCTGAAATTTTCTGTGCACTGAGTCAAGGTGATGATACATTGCCTCCGTGCCGGTAACTACCTAATTAGGATGCATAGTTAGATCTAATGATTCCCCTTCCCCTCCATTTCAGGCCAATTCAGCAGCCATACTGGTGCCTCACAACACCATGAGGGAACTTTCAAACTGAACATCCCATCAGCAAACACTTCTAAGCCACCGTCTGTTTCATAAATGAAGAAATGAAATGTTGGTTAAGACATAAAATAATGCAATGTTCAAGGTGATGTTATGAAAATTGATTGAAGCTTCTGTAGGCAGTCCTCCAAGCTTCTTCTGAATATTTCCCTTCCTTTTTTTTTGTAAGGAAGAGTCTCAGATTCAAAAAGCAAAATAAGGGTGATGAACTGTGTCCCAGACTTTACAGTTTGGTGGGAGTGAGTGGGAGGCTTTAGTAAGAAACTTTCTGGTTCTTTGGAAACATCTCACACCATGACTGACTGCTGTTGTTACTTCTCTCCTGTACCCTCTGTCTTGAAAGTCTTTAAAGATAGAGGCTAAAGACTTTCCTGAAAGGTCATACATTTTCTGCAGTGATGAACTGATGAAATAAGTACAGATGACTACTAGTTCAGCAATGGGTGAGATCAAATGTATTCTGACTGCTTTGTGGCAACTGTTCTTTCTCAAGTCTATATATGATAGGCTTCCAACCCCACAAAGAACCATGTTTTCAGTTGGTGTGTAAAACCACTGAGCAGCACAGTCTAAAAGCATTTGGAGAGCTGAACTTCTTGATTGTTTAGTCTATGCATTTTCTGAGATTTGATTTTAATAGTAGCTCAAATGAGAATGCAAGAGTCTATTATATCAAGGACATGGGGGTCATCAAGAGCAGTCAGCATGGTTTTATCAAGGGTAAGTCATGTTTGACTAACCTTATAAGCTCAAATGAGAATGCAAGTGTCTGTTGCCTTTGTACTTTCGCTCGGTGTCATAGGATCAGTAGAATGGTTTGGGGTGGAAGAGACCTTAAAGATCATCTAGTTCCAACTCCGTGCCATGGGTGGGGACACCTCCCAGTAGACCAGGCTGCGCAAAGCCACATCCAACCTGGCCTTGAACACCTCCAGTGATGGGGTAGCCACAGCTTCACTGGACAATCTGTGCCACTGTCTCACTACACTCATAGTGAAGAACTTCTTTCTTACATCTAATCTAAGTCTACCCTCTTTCAGTTTGAAGCCATTACTTCTTGTCCTATATGAAGTCCTGTTGCAAAACTCTCCTGCAAGCAGATGTTCCTTATACCCTTCGTGTCCTGAACTAAATTAGCAGGCAAATGGAACAGAAATTGGCCAAAATCTTTTCCCAAGGTGCTTGTTCTTGGTATGAGGTTGTATTAGCAGAACCACTTTGGTACTGCTTTAGAAATGTGACAATTTTTGTGAGTAAATAGGAGGGTGAACAGAACTGTCCTGAATCTGTCCTCAGTTTGTGTTATTTTATTATTATACAAGGCTGGATGATTAAGGGTGACAATATGCATTACTTGCTATCTCATATTTGGCAGTAGCTTGGAACAAATATATCATAGCTTGAAAATACAATTTTATGGGCTGGTTTGCTCCAGAAAGTGACAAAACTTGCAGAAGTTGTCTGTGTAATGATGATTGTCTTTATAAAAATAGGGAGAACTTTGCATCATGTTTCAGAAACCCTAAAAATGTTTAAGAGATTGATAAGGTGTAGTGGGTATGCTCATAAGGTATATTAGTCAGTTACAAAATGGACAAAGTCAAATGGGAATATAGCAGTAATCACAAATTCTAAAAAGTCAAGGAAAAATTGCTTTTATATATATGTTAGTGAAGAATTGATGTCACTGCATTTGAATTTAATGCATTTTGTTTAATTGCTCCTAACATGCAGAAAAGCTAGAATAAAATATGTAGCTACTGCCAGTACTCTTGGGCCTTTTCCAGAAATAAGTCTAGGCAGCCCTGATCTTTAGTCTCCTTTAGAAGAATATAACCTTGGAGTCAATTAGTCAAAATTTAGATTTATACTAATGTAGATGAGAACAAAACGTGTATCACAACGTGAGCCAAATGATACTTTAAAGGAGTCTAAATTGGGTAAAGTCCTGCTGTCTTTCTGCTCCAGCATTATTAGCATTACGATCATAGGGATTTCTCGTATGCTATCAGAAACTTACAGCTGCTATATTTTTGCTGGACTGGACATTAATTTATCACAATTTAACTTATTCGTATCTACAGCTGGCTCTGAATTTGGCCACTCTGTGTTGTCATTGTTCCAATGGCCCCTTATGTTTTTTAACATTAAAAAAATAAAAAAAAAAATCCTGTTTCCTACCTAGTACTTCCATGTCTACGAATTCCCTGTTTCTGTTTCTGTGTTACTGACTGGAGTTCTTCAAATCATTGGAGCTTCTCCCTCCATCTTGATCATCTTGATCATTTTGCCTTGAAATACAGATGAGCTAGTGATCATCTTTTCCCTTTGACTCATAGGTGAAGACACTGGGGACAACAGAGGAAATTATTCTGGCAGCTTAATTACAGGTCCCTCAGTAAGGCTTGGTATTGATAGTATGCATGGAATGAATCTATTAAAAAGTCAAAGCATAACATTTATGAAAAGACAGCCTTTACAGCAATGTTTTACCTTTGCATCAACCAAGAAATATATTCATGCAGAGCGACATAACATTCAGTGAAGTGGAAAATGGTTTATGTAAAATTGTCCTCGCTATGAAATTGTATCAATGCACAGAAAAAAAGAGAAATTTTTAAAGGTAAGAAGCAAAGCTGTTCTGTTGCTTCATGAAAAGGCTTTTACATGTGATAAAAATTAGTTTAGACAGCTAAGCAAGAAAGCTAATTCATGGGAATTACCAAAGAAAACAAGTCATAGGCACTGTGAAGAGAGGTTACATTAAGGTCAGGACCTCATAAATGATCATGACAGAAAATCGTACGCTCTTTTTGTCTGACCTGCATGAAATATCCATGTCTTCCCCAACTCATAAATGATATTAGGTCTGTAGTCTGACTCATTCATAAACCAGTCTTTGATAATCCTCTGGTGGATGGTCATGATTTACAGTGCTGAGAAGCTATTAATAGTCTGGTGGTTTTGGGTGTTCCTCATGCAGATAATCTCTTCCCACAGAAACAAGGGAGTGTAACAAGACGAAACCCTTCAGTGAATAGGTTTGATTTCTGCCCAAATCTTCCAGCCCCTGGGTGTGTCTTTCAAGCCCAAGTTCTCACTGTTCTTCTCCAATGCCACCTGAGGCTCTCATCAGCTTCTCCCATTGCTTTTCAAGGAACTATAAAAGGAGGAATAGAGTAGATAATACAGCCTCAGGCTTAGGCTGTGTAGTTGTCAGCTCTGTTCACTTGCTTTTCCCCTATTAACAGGGCCTACAGCCAGATCCCCAGACTTTCATCTTTAAAGAAATGGTGCTGCAAGGGCATGGATGCACATGCATAGGATCATGAACTCAATTACTTTTAGCCAGGTAGTTTCTGTAAGTCACAAAATCCTTTCCAAAGTTGGGTGTGGTGGCTTGTTGTTATTGGTTTTTTTAAATGCCTTTTAATATCAGAGATCTTTGTCTTATATTTTTAATTAGAATTCAGTTGTCTCCAAAGTTGTTTTAGCTTAAAAAATAGACAAATGACATCTTTATCTTTCTAGCTGTTCAAAACACAAAGGTCTACTACAAAAGCTAAAACTGTCAAGAGGTTCTGAGTTCTGGTATTATGCAGTTTACATACCCTGTTTTTTATTGGCCTTTATCATGAGTAGCATACAGTAGCTAATTTTACTTGGAAATTATAGTTAGCTTAGGACAGTCAGCTTTCTCAGGTTTAGCCCAGAACCCTGTGATTTTATACAGAAGACAGTCTTAATCTGTTTCTGGGTTTAAAACCAAAAACAATTCCTTTGAACTTGAAACCTATAGAAACTATTTTTTCCCATTGTTTCCACCATATTAACTACAATGTGTTCTACTGATGTCTTAGCTAGTTCATTTTAACTCTTTCTTTGCTACATGAACTTCTATGAGTATTCTGTTATTCAATAACTTTGGGTATTTGATCTGTGACTTCTTGGAGTTACGCAAGCACAAAGCCCAAACTAGTCCTCAGAGTTAATGTTACCATGCTCTGATAGTCTCAGATGGGTGTATTACGCTCCAGAACTGTCTTACGTTGGCATTTTCTCTATTTGACCAATATGTGGGAAATCAGAGGGGCTCAGTCTGAGTTTAGGTAGGTTACCTGTCTCATAACATCTTGAGTGGCTGCCTTTCATTTCAGTGATTTTCTCTGAACTTCGCAGTTTCTTATACAGGCCAGTAGAGGAGACTTAAAATGTGAAAAAGGCTTGAGGGATCCATAGTAAGTCTTGCTAAAACAGTGGATGTGTTGCATGGAGCTGACAAATACGATTTTAGTTTTTGGTGAGGAATTAGTGTGCTCAGTGAAACTGTCAAGTTTTGTATTTTGAACTGTAGAATTCTGATACAGGACAGTTACACTCCGTGAGCTGATCTCTGGGTGCATTTGATGATGAGGCTTATAGCTGGCTGCCATATTACAGCACAGTCACTTTCTTATTCAGGTGGTGTCAAAGTCTTTAAACACCTGGACATACCACTATTCCAAGCCAAGCACTGCAGTAATCAGGACTGAATGATTCAGGAATCAGTCTGCTGTTTTAATTTGAGACAATAACATTTTAAAAAGAGCTTTTCGTTACTCCTTTCTTAATTAATTTCCTTAACAATTCCTTAAATATTGTGCACCAAGTATTTTGATCCAAGAAATATTTTGTGAAAAGATAGTAATTCTTTACTGACAGCTTAAGAAAAGGAATAGGAAAGAGGACTTATTGTCTGTGCCCACATGGAACCAACTTTCATGTCATAAGTATTATTGTAACTCAAAATCTGTCTCCAGTGAATGCAAATTCTTTGCATGCTGCTCCTGGATGGGCCTGTATAGTGCAAAGTAATTTTTCTTTTTTCCCTAGGAATTGAATAAGGTTTTTTATATATAATTTCCTTCTTTCTCTGTACTTTGTGGATCTGACACTCTTAAATTAATGCTACCTTCTTTCTAGCTAATGGTACAACGAAAATGCAAAATTCCTTCTTCCCACTTGTCCTCATCAGTATAGTCAACTGTGAACAATGGCCAGGTTATATAAAGACAGCTTGTATTGTCTTTCCCTTAAAAGATATCAAAAGCCAAAGGCAGCTTTAATGAAATATATGTGCCAGTGAAAAGGTTTTGCTTGGTTGTTGAGGATTTTTTTGTTTGTTTGTTTTTAGAGTTTTTAAATGGCCAAGAGGGGAACCAAGTTGCTTGGACAGTCAGGGGGATATGAGGACGTGCAGGAGAAAGTAGGGCAATGACTGTAATTTTGTTTTTCTTGGGGAAATAAGAGGAAAAGGGCTCTCAACACCCTTAAAAAAACTACATGATGGACTTGCATTGAAGTATTTAGAGTGAACATGACACAGGCATACTTGAGAGCAGAAGCTATGTTGTTGTAGCAATCAAGGTGTTTCCACAAATTGATTAAATGAAATTTTCTGTGGATGGGAAAGTTTGGAACAGAATCAGATCAGTAACACTGCAGGATCTGACTTTTCAGACCTGCTCAGCATTCTGAGTTTGAACCAGTTCAACAAAATCACACCTTCCATCTAGTAGTTTGAGGTACATTATAATGTTTTCTTACTGTCCGTTTTTTAAAAAAGCATAGATTAATTATAATGGTTGTCAGGAACCTGCTTGGTGACAAGGGGACCAAGGATTTGGTATCCATGTGTGATACTTAAAAACAGTATGGGGAGGCATGAAGCAATGTTGGGGAAAAGCTGATCGTACAGAAAAAATGCTATTTCCAGGATAAGACAGGTTTTTATACTCAACATAGAAATAGCTGTTCCCAGAGAGAAAGCCAAGGCTGATTCACTCTTGCTTTAACCTTCTGTGCTGAAAGCAAACAAGCTTAAGATACAAACAGATTGGGAATTAATTGGTGTAATTAACATTTTGTGATTATAATGACTTCTAATCAATACTTTATGCAAATAGCTGTATTGATGTGTTGAACAAAGGGTGCTAGCCATATTTGGGTTGGGGGTGGAACCCAAAAATCTTTTGCTTTGAATCTTGATGTTCAGAAACAGCAGAAGTGGATTTGGGATAGTTTGTAAATCTTCACACATAAGGGGGTCTCAAATGTTACCAAATTCAGTCTTTTGCAATTAGGGATCAGCATTGATTTACAATTGGACTTGATCTTAAGGGTCTTTTCCAACATGAATAATTTGTGAAATACATTTCAGGCCTTCAGTTTGGGTGCTGATGGGTATTTTCTCATGGTAGGCAGGAGGCCATGAGTGACAGACATTCCTTAGAGCAGTCTGAAGACACTAGTCAGGATTGACAGATGTAGAAAATACTATGTTGTGAAGACTGTAATTGCCCATTGTGATAACCCCATACTTGACCAAAACTTTTCAAAAAACAAAATGGTAACAAAGTAAATGAACAGGGACTTTGTATATACAGTGAATTTTTATTTTAGAGACAGAGTAAAAATGTTTTTGTTATGGTTTTTACATTCTCAAGGGAAAAGCCACCTTGGTGCTTTACTGCTAAGAATGCTTAAAGAGTTGCTGGGATATGTTGTTAATGTTATGTTAGTTTTGTACAACTTGTAAGCTTTTTGATGAGTCATAATGAAGCATTAAAGTTTCCAAGACAGCCTGATAAGCAAAATCCCTTGGTCCTGAAAGAGAAGGAAGTTCATGCCAGGTATTGGCCAAAAATAACTGTTGGGATTTCACCCGGTAAGCATGTGTCTCATCAGCATTCTGCAGTGCTGCCAAAGCTTGCTACAGCATGAAGGAGAAAGAAACAAAGAAACATAAGGAGAAAAGAGGGAAAGGAAGCTAATGAAAAGAAAAATAGCTTTTTAGATGTTCGTTGAAACTATTTTGTTTTCCCAGTGAACCTGAACAGCATCTTAGGTGATAATGTGGGGAAGTGAGCACTGCTGGCACTTGAGTAGGAAACGTTTGCAGTTCAGACACTCAGACAGGGTGGAAAGAGCTAGTTTAAGTGTTTTGCTGAATAGTGAGCGAATGGAGTTTTTGTACATTCCCAGTGCCTTGCAGAATTGGGACATTAGTCTGGCTCCAATGATAAAAGAGCCCAAACAAAATTATGGGTCTTAGACTTGAACTACCATGAACGCTCCCTTATTAATGAAGGGCTCAGCATTATGTATATACATAGATGTCTGTTTAACTGCCCTGGAAGTGTAAAGGGATCTTGAAGTGGCTGTAAATGTCACATGGTACAAGACTTTCTTCTTAAATAACAAAAAATAGGTAGTTCTGTTAGTATAGTTGATTTTGTTTTGTGTTGTGTTGGTGGTTTGGTTTTGTTTTGTTTTGCTTTGTTTTTAGCACAGAACAGTGTAGAGCACAGTTACCCTGAGAGAAGAGACATTCAAAGGAAATTTGAGAAGAGTTCTGTGTGGGTCTGCCCTAATCTGATACTGCTTTCATTGTGTCACTTAGAATAGCATCTAGTGACTCTCCCTCTGAAGAGTTCCTGTGTATGCAGCTGGTAATGCTTTCACCAGTCTGGTGGGGCTCACAGAAGGACTCTGATGAAGTCAATGTGTTGAAGTCCAGTCATCAGAATGATGCCAAGGTGTGTGTCACAGCTTTTAGAGATGTAAAGCTGAGAAGTTCTGAAAGTCAATTAGCAGGACACATGGGTGGCAGCCACACTGCCACTCTTTTTCCTAGAGAAACAAGCCCTGTGAATTTTTCTGTGTAGATACGTCTTTTTCTATGCATCTGTCCTATCATACCTCATCTGCTGCCAATACATTTTGAATTAAGCAGATAGTTAGTAGCATAGTGGTCTCAAAATATTAATTTACCAGATATTCCATGAAAGCAGACATTGCTAGTGCCCTAACACACAAACAGGCTGCTGTGCAGCCCTCCTCACTTACTGCAGAGTCCCTGCAGCCAAGTGTCCTTGTGAACCACAGGAAAAATTTGGCTTGAGATTTACTAGCTGTGCAGGACACAAGTGTTGGGGAAGTTTTTTTGACCTCCTACTTCCACAGCTGCTTGTCTGGAGAAAGAGGAAGTGTTGTGCTGCTTGTTGCAGGTAGAATAAATTATTTTTCTGACTTCCCAGTGCTATAAAGTTCCTTCACAGCAGTATCTGTGATGTTTGCTATCTCTACACTCTTACTTGATGATGATAAAAGTTCTGAAGTTCTGTCTGCACTTATGGTATAAGAAGGACTTGTCTAATACCAAACTTAGAGGCTCTAAAATGCATGCAAAAACTCAGTTGCTGAAGGGGCTCTTCTGCTTTGTCAGCACAGCACAAATTGTCCAGAAAGATGGGATCCAAATGAAGGCTCTGTTTCAGCTTTGTTGAAAGAGAAAGTGCAAAAAGCCTTTTCTGGGGATGCAGTTGATTTGGTTAAGGAAGTTGGGACTGTTCTCTATGTACCTGAATTCTACTTTCAAAAAATATGAGATAAAGTATTTTTGCCCTTTGTACCTGTAAAAGATACAAATGTGAAATTTAAGGAGTCCCTGTAGACTTCAGGAGTATTCTTCAGTTTATTGACTGGGTTAGACTCGCATTAGCTTTCAGACTTTCTTTGCATTTGGCTGAAATGAGTAGCTTTAAAGTAGAACACTTTAAATGCTCTATCTTGGTAACTTGCTGTGTGCATCTTCTGTGCCACTTACTTTCCAGAGGCTTATAGCCATAGGAGGGCAGACAGTTCTTTCTGCTGGCTTGTGTCGTGAAATATCTTTGTGTAACTCTTTTTTGACTGTTCACATTTCTCCCTGGCATGTCTCCTGCTTTACTTTTACTGTACAAGCATGCAGTAAGCATTCTGTAAACACTTCTGAAAGGCAGGACTGGGACTTTTGAGCTGCATTGGTGCTTTTGATGTCTTTAAAACAATGTTGCTTGGTTCATATTTATTTCTGCAACAATGGTCTGTGCTATTGTCACAGCCACACTAGAAATAATAGCCACATTAATAGCATTAGCATCTTCCCAAATCAATTAATCTCTGAATTCTCTTGAGAGGAGAGGAGAAGGAGGAAGAAAACCAGCAAACTTAAAAATAACCCTTTGAAAAGAATTAACTTGAGAGCATAAGATACATCAAGAAAAACCTGACAAACTGTACTGGAGAAGTGCAAATATACAGTATTTTGCAGCCCATAGCAAGCTCTGCCAGGCTGGAATATGGTGCTTACGGTGTGGAAGCTGGGACTGTGACTGTATATTCAGCAGATAGAATAGATGGTTCCTTGTGGCCTGGCACAGGGTTCAGAGAAGCAAACGAAAGCAGCTGGCCAGAGCAAGGTGTTCTGCAGAGATTGTGCATGTATGCACCCTGAGAACCATTGTCTCGCCGAGCTGCAGAGACGAGAGGGGCCGCCAGGCGTTGCATTGGAGACAAGCGTGCAGGAGAGGTGGCATTTGGGAATCCTAAAAGCTGGTCTGGCTTCTACATTCATTAGAAGTAGTAACCAGGCAAATATTTTTTTCTGCTTTCTTTTACTTTTGCTTTAAGTTGGGATAACAGTTGTGAAACCTTCATGGTTCAACTTCATTCTGCTGTAGGTTCTTTTATTTGCCTCTAGGTGAGCTTTGGGAAATAACTGAAGTTAAAACAACTTTATCTCAGTGTGAGCTCATGCCTCCATTTATCTCTAAGAACTCCTGCTTGCACCTGTCTGCCAGTGGCACAGCCAGACTGAGTGCATTTTTTTTCCTTCTTTTCTGAGTGAGGATGAGAGCAAGCATTTCACTGAGTTAGAGCAATACTTGGTGGGGATTCCTGTTGTTATGGTATTCTCCTGCTGCCTGTACTTGTATTCATTGCCTATCCTGTGTCAACGTGATGTTTAAAAAACTCAGATCCAGTCCTCTTTCCTCAAAGTAAGAGGTGTCAGTGCATCTTTGAAGAGACTTCAGTGACCTGAAGAAGAGATTTTAGGAAGGCTGGGATTTGATTACACCTTATATAGTATAAAATGAGGTGAGGCAGTCAATGCAAAATTTAGGACTTTCTAAATGTTTGCCACTTTGGCTGTGTAATGAAGACTCTTGTTAGTCTGTTTCATTAGCTAAAGGTGTGTGGGACAATTGTTGTCCTGATACTCCATCTCCACTAGCAAAGGATGCTTTGAAATTACAATTTGTACTTGAAGCTTCCCATGGGATTCTGTCCATTGTCTTGTTCTATATCCACAATTAAAGCTATGAAAGATCTTAGCTTAAAAAAAAGACAATAATTTTTTTTTCCCCTTTCTCCTTAAGTGGTTAGTAAATTGCCCTGCGCTTTTCTTCTTGTGACAAATAAATGAACAGATAATAGGTGATTAAATAGAAGGGTCTCCTTCAGAGAAAGTGAAATATGGTGGACTGTTTAGAAATGGAGATCTTCTGATTGACAATGTAAATCATGTGAAAATGATTTAGAGCTGATGCCTGGCAGACTAGTTGTTTACAAGATTCTTCTGTGTGCTCTCATGTGTGGGACATTTTTGCCAAGACTCGCTAAATGATACTGCAATTAGAATTAAGACTGGTAGAGACGTTTGTTAAAAATCTGCTATTTGTTCTTCAAAACATAAGCAATTAAAAGAGAGCCTTTGAAAATAATGAGAACAAATGAGAAGTCAGGAAGTAGCCAAACAATCACTTGACTGCTTCGGTTTAGAGAAACCAGAAAATTCTTCCCAGTCACAATTAAAAAATAAATTACACAAATTATATCTTCTGTCCTGCAACTTCGTGGGGTGTATGCATCTGCAAGAGAGAAAAAACTGTAAAACTGCCTACTGTCTGCAAGAGAAAAGCCAATAAAGGTCAGATTTAACCTTCCTTATAACCAAAATCAACATTTTCTGAACAAATAATTAAAAAACCAATTTACTGCTCCAAGTAGTCACCATCATCAAGTGAGATCCTTTGAGCTAGCTTATGTTTCTAAAACTCATCACGTTCCCAATTACGTGCTCACGAATTTTATTAACAAATTATTGATTTGCATAGCCTAAGCATACAAAGCATCAACCTGGAAGTTCAACTCAGGAAGTCCCTACAAGAAGTACCCATTTTTCCTGAGAAAAATGGGTACTCAGTTTTATGGAAAACCTAAGGATTTTGGTAATTAGACTAAAATTTTATGACATATTTTGAAAAACAAACAAGCATCTCTTCCCCCAGTTCCTTTGCTTAGACAACAAAAACTGGAGAAAGTTCAACCAACTTTGGAAAACCAGACTTCAACCAAATTGTCTATTGTAACAATGGGAGTCTAGAGAGAATGAGAGGTGTAAAAGCTTTTTAATTGCCACTAAACTTACATGCAAAGCTTTTGAGGCTAGAAGGATTGGCAATGAGGTAGATTTTTTCCATTCACGGAGGATAATAGTGATTAAATGTACAGCAAAAGCCTTTACGAGATTCTGCCAAAACTACTGAAATTATATTGAGACAAACTCACGTCTAGTGCAGCTCCATCTGTGTCAGTGGTCCTGATACATCTGAGCATGGAGAGATGATGAGTCCGGAGGAAATGTGTGTTTTAAAGGAAACAGAGGGCAAATGGGTTATTGTAGTACGAATATGAAGCAAGTTTCTAAAATTGTTTGAGAAAAGGCAGTATTTTTCACATTTTCCCTGCTGGCTAAAATGTAACTGAATGATTTTAGTTTCAGGAGAGAGCATACAGGGCTTGGTCAGAACTGGCGCAGGGAGGGGAAACCTTTCATAAAGAATTGCTAACAAATGGGATTCAGCACTCAAGAGGCTCAGATGGCCTATTAATTCTGGCTCTGGCTTCCTTCCAAAACAACCGTGCTTCTCTTAATTCATGGCTAATTTCTATCGGAGATACCAAGAGACCATTTCTTTTTTCGACAGGAAGCATCCACATTGCTTAAATGGATTCCTGCAGGGGGTTAGTGGGCAGACACCGACGGGCTGGTCTCTGGGGCCTGGCAGAGGCGGCGAAGGGAACGCGGCCTCCTGTAGCAGGCCTGAGCTTTTGGGCCTTTGTGGAATCCAGGAGCGAAGGACCTTTTCAATCCCTTTTAATTAATGAAGTGATTTGACTTGACTGAGATTACACTTACAATAATGAATTAGAAAGTAATAAAAAGAAATCTCTTAACAAATATGCAACAGGGAACAAGAACCAAATTCAGTACGTATCTGATCCCCACTGTGTATCTTATTTCTGTGTGCACTTCAGATTGGTGATTTTAAAAGGGAGGCTTCTATTTTCCAAGCACTGACATCTGCATACTTCACATTATAAAGTTCTTTTGTATAGCAGATTAAAGTTTCAATAATCTCCTATGGGCAGATGACTTTATCTGTGTTGTGCTAAATCTCTCAATTCCTCCGTGTGAGCAATGGTCACTGCACATATTTTGCATTTGGAATGCAGTCATCCAGTGTTACTTCTGATGGGCACATAGTGCACATGAATGTACAGCCCAGTTTAAATGATTCTCCTCTGTATTATGTTGGAAACTACTCTGCCTTGCCCCCCACCTACTTTAAAGTGGTATGCAGTAGAAATTATCCTAAATTTACTTAGAAAACAGCCACAGTCTTACTCTAATGGGTACATTATGATTTTGGAGATGCAACTCACTGTCACTAGCTTTTCTTCCAGTCTGTTTTGGGTTCAGGCGTGATGTAAGTTGGTGCAAGTGTAGGAAAGCTCCACAGTAATAGTTTGGGGCTGGGCTGTTCTGATCCAAGGAATAAATCATGGCTAGCTTAAACTTCTCCCTGATGTTGTTTCAAGGTGTCAGAAGTGACCTGCTTGCTAGCTGAGAGGGTGCTTTGCTGAAAAGCACAATGTAAATGCTCAAACCAGACCAGGTGCTGAAATGGAAGGAAATGATGGGTTGATGGAGTAAATAGATCAAAGTCTCTGTTTTCTTGTCTAAAATTGTGACATCTAGGGGCTTCCAAGAATATAAAATGTATTTAAGTGCATAGATGAAGTTAGCTATGCAAAACCATGGAGGAAGCGTCTGTACCGAGAGTTACACTTGCCCACAGTGTTTTGTGTTTGGTCATGGATGCTATATCATAGATGTGCTTAACTTTTCAGTTAATTTGGTTTCTTTCCCTTTATCATAATGAATTGTCTTCCGCTGCTACAGCATCAATTTATTTTTTGCCAGAACCTGAAATTGCTCTTCGCTCTATTGGCCATGGAAGCCACTCTTTTTTTCTGCTGTAAAAAAGTGCCATCAGTGTAAGACTGGAGCAGGAAACTTAGAATTGTTTGTCAGCTTTTAAAAAAAAATATTTAGAGTAGATTAAGAAGTTTCATAAAGGCATGAAGGCCTTGTGTATGATCCACTGGGAGCTCATTAAAAAGCAGTTACACTTAGATATTATTAAGTTTTTAGAATGATGAGCATCTTAACAGTAGAAGAGGAAGATTTAGAGTGGTAAACAATGAGCAGTTTAGTGTGGCAGTAATGTAGCAGTACTTGGTTAAATAACAAAGTGTAGTTTCTATTAAAACTTTAGTTTTCAGCATTTACAGCTTGGTTAAGATGCCACTTAATTACAGAAATTTGTAAGAAATGTCTCCTTAATTGCTAAGGTAGTGGGAGAATTCCAAGGCGAGGTGGTTATCGCCTAGTTTAATTTGTTCTCTATTGCTTAAAAGCAAGTGACCTAAAATTAAAAAACCTTCCTGCTTTCCTGAGAAGTTTGATTGCAGATTTAAGCTTGGAACTGCAACCATTTAAAATGGATGTATAGACTTTTAGGCTAATTTGAAATTAGGAGCCCACAGTGAATGAACACCTGCACTTAATAAACGTGGGTTTACTGGCCAGGAGTAGTTTTCGATACACACTGGTACTCTGGAAGGAGAATTAGTCCGTGGCTTACAGAGATTTAAAAAAACTACATCCAGTAGCTTTAACTGTGTTTTCCTTGGAAACTTTTCAGTCCTTCAAGCTAACGCGACGCATTGGGCAGGCCAGCTCTCCGGAGCTTTATCCATCCTTTCACTTCCACCGTCCAGCAGCAGCAGCTTTCGTTCCCGGCTGGAATCCCGCACGTGAGCGGGGGCGGCCCCGGGAGAGCGCGGGGAGCGGC
>NW_008634061.1:0-22017 GCF_000691845.1 Merops nubicus
CGGGTGCCCCGTCCTGCAGAGGGGACCGGGACAGGCCCGCGGTCACACTCCTTCCCGGCGCCCGGCCTTTGTGTGGCGCAAGAGCCGCTCTCCGCTGCGGGAGCCTCCGGCAGCCTGGCGCCCCGGCCGGCAGATGCGCTTCTCACCAGAGGAAACGGCGAGGTAAGTACGCGTGAGCAATTTCAGCCTGGAGATTAAACTCAACACAAAGTTTCTGCAAGTGAAAGAACTTTTTTACTAGCAGCACTGAAGGGAAGCTTAGTTGGAAACACTGCTACGGCAGATGAATTTAAGCTGTGTGCAGTCTGCAGTTGGGGAAAAAAAAAAAAAAAAAGGCAGAAGCAAGAGCTGCTTTTATCCGAGGAGCAATTCCTCCTGTGTCTGTGTACGTCAGGGTGACATCAAAGTTTATTTCTCGTGCAAGCCTGATACTGCATTCGGAAACGTGCTACAATGATGCAAGGAGCTCCAGGCACCGAACTCCACCGCCCGTTTTCCCTGTTATGGAGAGAGAGCTCCTGCCCTCACTCTTGTAAGACCACTGTCTATAGGCCCTGCTCAATAGTAACAATATTTATAAATACACGCCTTTTGAAAATAAGCTCCACATTTTTAAGCTTTAATACAGTACAGTGAATCTATTTCATTTTGCTGCCATATGCATTTCATATTGCATTGTCATATGCATTTCCTCCAGGTCTGTTCACTGACTCCAGAGGAACATATTACTACATGTTCATAAAGAGGTCATGATACACAAGGATCCAGATAAAAACACACAGTAATATCCAGTAAGGCCTGAAAGACGATTTTTTGTTGGTGGTAAGTACAGAGCATTCTAACAGAAGCAAGTTGGGTAAACCTCCCTATTTCTACGTACTTTGTTTTGCCATAGCCACTAAAATATTCAGTAGAGCTGGCCATAAAACTATGGTTCCCTATCGAGTAAATTAGATTAGCTTCCCCAGCACATCTCAGAACCTCAGATGATTCTACCCATTAGGATAGCAACTTCATTTTTTTTCCCAGTTGCTGGAAAAGACACATTCTTGCTGACATACAGTTCTAAGGAACACTGCACAGGTTGTTAATTCTCCCTGGCAAAAAATAAGCCAGAACAAAGTAAGGGATAATTGAGCACAAATATTCATTAGGCTTCTTTTTGACTGATGTCTTTTTCCTCAACAAGGGACTCCAGCAAAATTCCACAAAACTATCTTCTGTAGAAAAACCAGAACTGTGATAAACCCACGTGTGCTCACAGAACTACAGACTATTCTAGAAAGAAGTATCAGGACTTCATGATCTCAGACCTTTATTCCAACCCATTAATACAAGGTTGACTTGTTCTGTGAGTTTCAAAGCTTGCACATGTGAGATGCTTTTAACAATACTTCACTATTAGAGTTATGGCATAAGGCTAGACACAAACAGTCCTGTAACATCAATGCTGTCTTTGGAGCATCACTTGAGTTAGTATTTTTGGGAGCTCAGTAGCCACTGCTTATGCTTTAGCAAGCTGTAGAACTACAGCTCACAGCATTACCAGAGTCAGTCAGTCCCTGAGTGATGACAATTCCAGGGATTCTGCAGAATCTACCTTCTTTACAGCCAACAGCTAGGCAGGTTGTAGGCTTAAGAGCTGGCATTCAGGTCAGGAGGCACAGTAACATTTGATGGCATTACAGATCCCATGCCAAAAGAAGCCACTGCCAGAGCCCTACCTATGTAAATAACAATTGATGATCATCTGTAGGACCAAATTCTGAGGGTTTACTTCCTCAGGAGTAAGACTGATTATTTTACCTCATCATGGTGAATCTCAACCAGAAGAGAAGAAACAACTGACATTATAGGGACATATATCTTTCCCAGATTATCACGGCCCAGGCCCATATTCTACCAACACTATCAGCAACCTGCTGTTCATGAGACAATAAAGTCCTATGACCCACCAGTTCTACAGGTCAGAATTCTAGCCCGCTTCATCACAAACAAAACAAGTGAAAACCTCTCTACCTTTGCATCCTGTTCTGCTGCATCATGGAAAATTGCCAAACTTCCTCTTCCAAGAAAGCATCTTTTAACAGTCTCCACCTGACATATCCCTGCCTTCAGCTGGGGTCAGTTTTGAATTAGCCATGTGAGAACCAGCTGTGTGAACTCTGGGTTCAGACATATCTTTTTTTTTTTTTATTCTTTTTTAACAGCAAACTGTTCTCTGTGGTTGGTTGTTAATTTTCCAGAGGTTTGAGGGTTTGTACAGCCTATTACAAGTTTTCCTAAGAGAAGTAAGAGAGGTGTGCTTCTTCCCACCCTTTGCCCAAGAGGAAAAAATAATGCTTCTGAATATGAGATTGTACATCAAATTGGAAACAAATATAGTTGTATGGGAAGACTTCTATCATTTATCAACAACCTGGACCTAATTTTCTTACAGAGCTGGGCCTCAAGGGCTCATGTGTGCTGTCACAAACATTGTAGAGGTTTACCCAAGAAAATGGGTACAGTTCAGTTCTACCTTTTATTAAGTAAAAGCTGATTATTTTCAGTGATTTATTAAGGCATGTTTTATTTTAGTAAAAAAACCACCCCAGATATTTGAAAAAAATACTTGTCTTACATTACAAAATACTGGATAACTGTAAAACGTGAATACGTGAAAAGCAACATTAACAACCTAATTAATTTCTGAAATGTTACAGTATTCAATATATTTCCAGGAGAAAGCTTGCTTACCTCTTTCAGATGAGCAGTATATTATAGTGTAACAGCCTCTAGACACGTTGCTGTCTCTAGAATCCATAGCAATGGCTTCAACAGAAGCCATGGGCCAGGGAGCAATAATATTTACAGCCCAAGGATAACTATTTTCACCAATTGTTTATACCAAGAGGAATGGTTTCAGTGGGGGAGAGCAAGATAAAAACACACTTCAGCCTGGCCAGCAGCATCCATGCCTATGATGCTAAGACAAGCTGTAAAAATCTTGCATTTAGTCCCTGTACCTGTGCAACACCGAGCTAGACCTGGGTTGCTTGCAAGGCTCATAGGCTTTTCTGAATGTAAAAAATTTGCCATTCCTACTCAGCCTAAAGGATCTGCTAGTGTTAGGTTGTAACTCTACTCAGAGCGCTCCTGCATGACCTGGTTTTAGGTAGAAACCAGATAGAAAGCCACAGATTAACAGACTTTGCCTTCACCTGTGTTAGGAGACATGCCTTAAGCCCCAGCAGTTTTTCACCTTAGGGTTTTACTGTTACAGGTGTGTTTTGTAGAGACATTGTCCTAGAGGTGGTCTGGCAGAAGGTGCAGTAGGCATTCTCATCCTTGCCATTGTTGTGAATGGGCTGTGCAGTATCCCTGTCACAAACTTAGAGAGAAGTCTGGGAAATTGTTGTTTTTCTTTAATTCTTACCTAGATAAATTCTTACCTATCTTACCAGATAAAGAGAAACTAGAAGATAAGCAAAGGTTTCCAGCCTTTACGGTTTTGGCAAATACGCAAAAAGTGTGTTTCAGGTATCCATCCTAGAAACAAGAAGCAAATCAAAATCAGGCTGCATACAGTACAAAATAGTAGGTCACTTGACTGGTGCATAGACTGCATTAAAAGAATAAGATAACAGCAAGTTTCAGAGTGTATGTTTGTTGGCATTGTTGTTAACCTTTTGGATAGTGAGAATGTGTAAAGTATACCAGCTTTACCTGAAAATGACTGACATTTTGGAGGTCAGGCACTGTATTAATGCTTACATCTTAATTCGGATTTTTGTTCATTTGTTTTTGTAGGGTAAACCACCGGATTTTTGTTGGAAATCCTGCAAGAGTGATACTATCACTAAAGATGTCATACTTAATGAAAGGAGTTAAATGCTGCAGTCCTGTGAATCAGATGCACAAAGTAACAGGAACTCTGTTTAAAGCACACATATTAAAGAACATATTGGGTATCAATGACCAACAATTAAAAATTTCACGTACATCGTCTCACCTTAGTTCTGAAAAAGCCAGCTCTTATAACTATGTCATTGTGGGAGCTGGGTCAGCAGGGTGTGTGTTAGCCAACAGGTTGACTGAAGACCCTCACAGTACTGTACTACTTTTGGAAGCAGGTCCTAAAGATACCCTTCTAGGTAGTAA
Organism: Merops nubicus; assembly: GCF_000691845.1. Lineage (NCBI taxonomy): Eukaryota > Metazoa > Chordata > Aves > Coraciiformes > Meropidae > Merops > Merops nubicus. Next base: position 4,144 of record NW_008634061.1, read on the forward strand.
AAGACTGATGTGGAAGATTCATATGCCTGCTGCATTAACTTACAACCTCTGTAATGAGAAATACAACTGGTACTACCACACAACGTCACAAAAGCATATGGATAACCGAGTCATGTACTGGCCCAGAGGAAGGGTGTGGGGTGGCTCCTCTTCTCTCAATGCTATGGTCTACATTCGTGGGCACGCAGAAGATTATAATCGATGGAGCAGAGAAGGGGCTGTAGGGTGGGACTATGAACATTGCTTGCCCTATTTTAAGAAAGCACAGACACATGAACTGGGACCAGATCTGTACAGAGGTGGAAATGGACCCCTGCATGTGTCAAGAGGGAAAACGAACCATCCTCTTCATCAAGCGTTCCTGGAGGCAACTCAGCAGGCTGGGTATCCCTTTACAGATGATATGAATGGCTATCAGCAAGAAGGATTTGGCTGGATGGACATGACTGTACATGAAGGTAAATCATAAAGGAATCCTTAAGTAGTTGTCTTTTCTGACTCACCAGTGGTACTTTTGAAAGCATTTTGGAATATGGATAGATAATATGAACTGAATGCTGTTTGGTTGTTTAGATTACTGAACAGCTGTGGCACTCTCTTTTTACACCCTGTTCATTTCACAACAGCTTGCTCTCACTGTAGTGTATATTACTGAAAATTGCATTGGCATGCAAGTCTTAATTCACAGTTAAACTTGGGAAGGAGAGTAGGTTTCCAGAATGTCATTGTGAAATTTGTTTTATTAAAATCTTTAGGTATTACATTAAATCACATTTGCTTTGAACTCTATAAACTCTGTGAAGACTTTCACTCTGTAAATATCCTGATGGCTATTGAGCAAAATCTTCAAGAGTGCCAAGCATGAATATTTCAAAGTTTAATGTAAATATACTTTGTAGGTCAAAGATGGAGCACAGCTAGTGCTTACCTTCGCCCAGCCATGTCACGTCCAAATTTGTCAGTTGCAGAGAAGACACTCGTTACAAAAATCTTGTTTCAAGGAACAAAATCCATTGGTGTTGAGTACGTGAAAAATGGCCAAAAGAAAAAGGTAAGAGATTTTTATTTTTGGGTGTGAAAGGTACAAGTCAAAGCAAAATTATTTTTTTACCAACTTTTATTAAAAGTGGCACTTTACTGTGCAAAATGTCTGCTTTTCAGGTGCTATGTTGTCTCTTTCAGTATATGATACCTTGCCAGTTATTGTACAGTAGGTGATAGTTCAGCTGTATCGATTTAGAGATTAACATCTCCATTATATTTCCATCTCAGTACTGAGGGGACAAGCCATAACTTGATGTTAAGCAAGAGTGCTATGTAGAGTTTCTGGCTGGAACCTATGGTGCAATCATCCACTGTCTCAGCGTATTGGCTGAGATATATAGTGTGCTGAAATGCTGATGTTTCTGAAAAACAATCCTGAAAATGCTGTTCTGGCATAGGAAAAGCTGTAAAAGCTAGATATTGAAATCTGGATGGCTCAAGGGACAAATAATGAGTCATTCACTTGTACTTTGCCATTATGTATTGAGTTTTGGGATAGTAATGATAAAACATAATGATGAAATGTGCCTTGGGGTTCTTGTGGAATGAGCAATTTTCAGTGTCAGTCCAACTTCCACTGAATATGTAATCATGTGGAAGGAACCTTGAATTACCATGACAAATTAACTGTTTATCCACAGAGTTAATTTTATGCAACTTTCAATCCACTGACTTCTGAAATATTCTCATTTCCCTTAACATTTTAATATTGGAGCTCATTATTGAGTATGTAACTAGGAAATTACCTAAAAGGGATTTGTATATTAATAACCTAAGATACTTACTCACAATTATAAAATAATTAAACATGTAATAATAATATCCTAAAGAGAGGAGAGTACAAATCTTGATGGTTTGAGTTCACAAAGGTTTACAAGACTCAAGAGACAATGTTCTTTTACTGAACACCTGCCAAAAGTTAAAATGCCATATAAACAAACTGTTCTTTCATTTTCTAATGCACAGAACAAATCTGTTGTTTTCTAAGTAGATCAGTAATGATAACAATTTTAACTATGTAAAACAAAAGTTGCAGAAAATTTAATTGATTTCATGAGCCATTAAATGTCTGCAAAAACAGTGTCTCTATTTGCTGTTCCTGTGCCATTATCAAGATTAATTTTGTTGAAGAAAATCTTGGAAAGATAATTACCCATGATCAAAGACTTTCTGAATACTAGACCGCTTTAATTGCAAAATTCTTTAATTGCTATGAATTTTCAGATATATTAATGCATATATGAATTGCACCAACTGAATTCTATTTGTTTGTAATATATAACATAAAAAGTACATGTTCAAAATATTTCCTTTCCTTTTTTTTCCCCCCAGTGTTAAAATTGCAGGACTTGTCTGCTTTTACATTCTGGAAAATTTTATATCTGTCAGGGTGGAAGAGCTAATATTTTTATCTAATTATTAACATAAAGATAAAACACTTGATTACACTAAAGCATTTTTGCTTTTACGGTGTATTTTAGGTAGGATCTCTTTTATGTCAGCCATCAGTAAAGTTAAAAGATCATAAAAAGCTGACTGAAGTATGATTCAAAACCTGTTCGTCAAGCCAGTGACTTCATTGTTATTTCAGCAGACTCTGGGGTCCCAGAGAGCTCCCAGGACTCCAGTAAGCCCTCTGACAGAGGTAGGGAAGGTAGACTGAACATTCCTGGAGCATCTAAGTTCAGAATCAAGCAGAAAAGTGTATTTAAAGAGGAAGAATGTTTTTAATGTATCATAGACAAAATAAACCACACAAAAATATTTCTAATTATTTTTTTCCTCCTTGCACATTAGGTCTAAGCACAATGAAAGACTGAACATGGGCTAGGAACAGCTACGGTGCTGACTTTCCAGTGAATGTAGACAGAACAAGCATCATTTGAATGCTCTCTGGAACAAGCTGGCACCAGTTCCATAGAAAATATAAATAAGTTATATTGGCATAACCTGTGAAATACAGGTCTAGGTATGGATTAAGCAGTCACCAATATTCTGTATATGAGTCTTAACACACTAATGATTGCGTGGAGCAAAACAATAATGAAAAAAATATCTCAGCACTGGCTATCTGTTGGTAATATCAAATCCTGTGGAGATAATTTATCAAAATTTATCTTCTTACTACATTTTGATCTTAATACTAGCAACAATCTCATTCACCATCATTCTATATAGCTGAGGTGTCAAAGTGAAAGGCTGGTAATTTCTTTCTGCAGAATCTTCTGGCAAGATATGAATACATTTAGAATGAGAAAAATGTGAGGGAAGGGTGTCTAATCTGGATCAGAAAAGCATATCTGAACAGAAGCTCTTGACATGTTTCTTCCATTTAGATGAGGTTTAATAATGTTAAGACTTTTGTGCTTATTTCCTTTTAGGTTTTTGCCAGTAAAGAAGTTATTTTAAGTGGAGGTGCCATAAATTCTCCACAGCTGCTTATGTTGTCTGGAATTGGCAATGCAGATGATCTAAAAAAACTAGGGATCCCTGTTGTTTGCCATCTTCCTGGTAATTTTTATTATTTCTTTTAACCTTACATCTTCTTATGGATGCAGTTCAAAGACCATTAAATTAAGTGAATCCATGAAACTCAGTTGTCTTTCTGTCAGGTTGTGTGGACTGAAACATAAGTGTTACAAATCAGCAGAAACATGCACTGATTTTAGAACTGAGCAATAAACTTCCACACTTTGTTCACTGCATTTGACAGTGAAAAATGCCCTTTTGAAAAATGCCACCGAGTACTTTTAAAGTAAAGCAGCATGCTTACCATTTAGAATTTGGAATGAGTTTTGATCCACAACAAATTGTATAAACTCCCACTGTCATAGATATTCTGCAACAGGAGGAATTTTTCCTTAAAACTAGAAAAAAACTAGTATTGTACTTAGAAGCCATATATGGCAATTTTAGAACAAGTGATGTCTGCCATTTAACTTTCTATTTTCATTCTAGTTATGCTATGTTTATGTAAAACCTTGTTCTGACATGAGCAAAAGGCTGGTATGACTCATGGTCTTGGTCTTAGTCATCACTGCCCTTGTAAGAGGTTAGTTTAGTTCCCGTTTATGCTGTTTTCTGGTTGCAAATGTTGTGTATAATTGTTCTGTGTGAAATAACTTTCTTTTTTTTTTTTCCCCTTTCTTCTCCCTCTTCCCCCTTTCTACTACCACCCAGGAGTAGGCCAAAACCTTCAAGATCATTTAGAAGTGTATGTCCAGCAAAAGTGCACCAAACCTATTACTCTGTATAATGCACAAAAGCCAGTTAACATGGTGAGGATCGGTCTAGAATGGCTTTGGAAGTTTACAGGTATGAAACAAATTATGCTGTAATTCTGCCATTGATTGATTTAGAATTATTACAGCCTTTTATCCATGAATTTCAAAGTCTAGGAGCCTTCATGTGTAATTTTTCTCGTGTTCTAGGAAGTATCTGGAGCTTGCAAATGGTCTTGAGCTATTGTTTTTTTTATCTAGATCAGAATATTTTAGTAGAGTTATTATAGTTTAGGTAACAAGGGAAGGTTTTATACAGAGTTTCTTAAAATTTTTATCTCTCTCATTTTAAGAAAAATTCTACATTTAAAAATCTTGGTGCTACTGAGAAAAGCGATTGTAAAAAATGAAGAAAAAATTCTATTTGAAATAGATAATGTGTCAATAAAAATACGTTGTTGAACTAAATGAAGTTTTCTATACAACTGCCCCAAAAGAATGTTTGTTGCTTTGATTAGAGCCCTTTAGGCTTGCATGTAAATCAGAAATTACTTTTGTTAAAATAACACACTCAGTTTACAGTAACCTAGCTGTAAATTGTACATTAAAAAGAATCTGTAAAAGTAATCCTTGAAATCAGGAAAATAGTTTAGCCAAAGCTGAGGTCTTCGTCACCTGCTGAATTAGCTGAATTAGTATTTGACAACTTACACTGGGCATATGTGGCTTTTTACCATGCAAGTCAATACTGAGCTTTAAACGGATGTGAAAATACCATAATATGAGAGGCATTGCAGGCTCCGCTTCTTCCCCTCTCAGGGTAGGTGCTGCAGATGGCTCTGCCTGTTACATGTGACCAATGGGATAACCATACTGCACGTCATGGAGCACGCAGCACAGTAATATCAGGATGCTGCAGCCAGTTTCCTCCACACCTGTTAGGATCCTGGGACCAAATCTGCCTCTTCAGTTAAATCCTAGGCCTGCCAGTTACCAGCTGTAACATTCCGCTCTCAAATCAGTGCGATTTCCAAAGCTATGCATTTATCTAGTGATTAAAAAGCATATTAAAGTGATGCATATTGCTTAAATAACAAGCTGTTAATAATATATTTGCAATTGCTCCTGTATACATAAATTTTTCATAGTATTAAAACCAAAGGTTAAGAAGTGGATTTCTTGCTTTTCTGAGGTGTTTTAATGGCATTTTCTCTCTCTTTTACACTCTCTAGGTGAGGGAGCCACTGCCCACTTAGAATCTGGTGGTTTTATCCGAAGTGAACCAGGGGTTCCCCACCCTGACATTCAGTTCCACTTTCTCCCTTCTCAGGTGATTGACCATGGTCGGGTTCCTTCCACAATGGAGGCTTACCAGGTAAGTTGTTGAAGAACATATTCCAGTATAGTTTATATCGGTAACATTTAGCAAGGAGGCCTACGCTGTATTATAAATATTGATAATTTGGCTATTTACTAAAAAATACTTTGTTCACTATAATACCAAAAAGCTAGCTTAACCTCCTATATTGGGAAAAAAAAGTAAGCTTGTTATTTGATATTGCTACCAAAATTATGTTACTTTTTGTCTGTGGGAAAGTAGGCCAAATATTGAACTGCTGTTCAAGTATTTGCACTCCTGAAGTGCCACAGTGCTACAGGTTAGGGCGCCATCGTGCTACATGCTGTACAAAACTAAAAGAAGGTCTTCCCTGTTCTACTGTAGTTTAGACAGGGCTTTAAGCAGGAAACTGTGAGGCCACTCATTTATTCATTGGCACAAATCCAAGCCCCATTTCAGACTATGATCTTGATTCAAATGTCTACATTAATGCTAGGGAACTGTCACTGGATACATGTTTCTTCCTGCTAATATCTCTTTTCTTCAGCGTCAATTTGGTCTGATTGCTGATTGTACTAGAATGCTCTGTTACTGCTAAATTGGAATGGTTGTATGGTAAATTAAAGGAGCAGCTATGATTTGATAAGACAGGTATATTCCCTTCCCCTTATGGAATATCATAACTAAAGCAAGTTTATATAAAATGGAAAAATGTTCAATGGCATTTTGTATAAGCTCCTTTTAACATTTACATTTGTTTCATTTGTAAAGACTGTTCCAACTGAAAAAAAAAAAAAAAAACAAAAAAAAAACCAAACCCTCATACTGAATTTGGAAATGCATCTGGTGGGATTGTGTCATGATTGTAGCATGGGTGTTGCAGGTCCACGTGGGACCCATGAGGAGCACGAGTGTGGGCTGGCTAAAGCTGAAAAGTACAGACCCAAGAGACCATCCTATCATTGAGCCTAACTACTTGTCAACAGGTAAGCACAACCTCCCCTTGCTCTGATGTCAACTTGTTTCCTGCCTTTCTCAGTAGCAGATTTTCATATCTCCTTGACACCAGTTCAGAAGTGCTGGTTGGTGCATTGTTAGCTATTTCTCATTTATAAAATTCAGTATCAAAAGAAGCCATTGTGCAAAGCACTGTGTGAACCAAAACCAATTCCCTGTTGGAAGCGCAGACACGGTTCTTACTGTTTGCTGCTTTGTGCTGTTCACTTCATGCTCTTCTCTGCTTGTGAAGGATCTCATTTGTGAATGGGTCTCATCTGCTTCTTTGTTCTGAGACTAATGTGCTTGGCTAGACACTTAGTATAGCAAAATAAAGAGGAATTCTTCATAGCTCACGTGTTCCCAGTGAATGCAAATATCTGTGACTGAAATATAGCCTGCTGTATCATGGCTTTCAGCAATAAGTGAGACACTTCCCTCCAGCCTTTTTTCTTTGATGCTATTTTTTTTCTGTTATGGGTTCTGTATGTATTACTAAATTAAGCTTTTACTTACAATTTTCTTATTTTCTCTCCATACAGAAAGAGACATTTGCGAGTTTCGCCAGTGTGTCAAGTTGACCAGAGAGATTTTTGCTCAGAAAGCTTTTGAAAAATTTCGTGGGCCTGAAATTCAACCAGGAAACCATGTTCAGTCTGACAAAGACATAGATGCTTTCATAAGGCAGAAGGCTGATAGTGCTTATCATCCTTCCTGCACCTGTAAAATGGGTCAGTTTTCTGATAGCACTGCTGTAGTTGATCCCCAAACAAAAGTAATTGGTGTTGAAAACTTGAGAGTAGTAGATGCTTCAGTAATGCCCAGTATTGTCAGTGGAAATTTGAATGCACCAACTATTATGATAGCAGAGAAAGCTGCAGATATAATTAAAGGCCTCCCATTGCTCCAGGAGAAAAATGTTCCTGTATATAAGCCCAAGACCTTGGAAACACAGAGATAAACAAATGCTCTCAGCCTTTCACATCTTTTGCTGCTTAGGCTTTCATCAGTATGTTGGTAGCTCATACTGAACATGCCAATAAAATAAACATCATGCAAAACAACCTATAAACTTCAAAATATAAATAATTCTTATATACTTCAAACATTCCTTTATATTAGACTACCTATTAATTTTCTTAATCATTTGGTGTAAGCTGCTTATTTTAGTTAAACGTGATCTTTTGTGGTACAATTCAGATTTTGTTTTTTCTGAAGAGAAGCTATTTCTAAATGACAAGACAGTTGTGCACATGAGCCAGAAATACTGTGCAATTGTAAGAGGAATGAAGAGATTACTCTGTACTATTTTGAAAATCATTATGATTTGCCTTCTTATTTAAAGGAAGGATTCTAACTGCTGTGAGAGTGTTACCCAGAAAAAACAGCTAGTCAGTCCTGCAAAGAATTGTTAAGTAAATGTAAGCATTTATGCAATGGCTTAATCACAGGCCAAACTAGTTAGTATCAGAATCCATAGGAGAGAGAGGAACCTGTGTGTGTTCACAATTTGTCAAATTTGGTTTGTTTGGGTTTTTTTAATGACAGTGATCCACAGTTTAGCAGTCTTAACTGTACAGTATTCAGAAGGAAGATATAAATTGTATTTATTAGAAAGTTACTTTTCTAGAAATGGCAGAATGGGAGCTGGTATTTATAAAAATATACAGGATAACTGGGATTTTTCCTTGCTTTTTTTAACAAGGAGCTTAGCAGAATTCAGTTCACAATTTAAGCTGATACAGTTATACCACTTTATCATTTAGCACAGTAAGAGGTCTGCACTTCCTATAATGCCCTTAAAAGTTACTGGTCTTTGCTCAGATATAAGGGTTTGCAGAAGATATTTCCTAGCAACTATTCTGAATGGTGCCTTACTCAGATTTTATTTTTAAAAAGTTACAGCCAAAGTAGATTTAATATTAAAGATACTTCAAAAGGTCAGATATTGATGATGTGAGAAGAGATTTTTTTTAGATTAGAAGGCAAGTAACTTATTCAGTGAACCATGCTATATTTTAGTTAGTACTTAAATCTTTTTTACTGTCTTCATATGTGTAAAGCAAGAGACATGATCTTTCATGGCTGTTTTATGTATCAATCTAACTTTCAGTTACTGATTTTAAAAAAAAACACTAATAAACGCCAAACATAAACTGAACTCATTGAATGAAATTGAATCTATTTAACAGTTTAGATATATTAATTATTCCAAAATAACTTCTGAATAAGCATCTCTCAAATTATAAAATAAGAGCTTCTGTAGCCTAAGATTGCTTGGGAGTTGTGCTAAACAGAATAAACTTTTTTTTTTTCCCCCACAAAAAAAAATTATATTTTACATTATTTGAGCAGATTGTAAAAAAACTTGCTGACTCAGATGCTGGCTAGAGGGACAACTGCAGACGTTTAAGGCAGATAGATAGAGCAAGCAGCACCAGGTAAAAGTGAGGCAGTATGTGGAAGCCCTGCTGCCGACTGAGGGAATGGACTTAATTCATTAGACTACCTGCATAAAGACAAACAAAAATACAGAAGACAGAAGATGATAGCAGTGAACTCTGCTCCCAAAGGAGGCAGGTAAACCCTTTCTATGTGTGTGATGCATTCCTTTGGAATGAGGGGAAGAGCAAGAATATTTTAAGTCATAGGTGATTGATTAGCTGTGTTAATAAGACAATACATCTGATGCAACTGTGTGTTTGAGGACAGCATGGTGTATCTTTTTATGGCATGTAAATTTTATTCAGCACCTGCTCTTTTAAGGTTTTCATTTAAAGATATTCAGCTGATAGTTAGTGTCATTTAGAATATGAAGTATTAGGATACTCAGAGTAATATGTACTGGTGAGACTTACCACAGTCCTGTACAGTTGCAAGGAGAAGCAATTTGAAAGATGGAATACTGGAGTTCCTGCAGCTGCAGATTTACAGTATGGGTTTCCACTCTAGGCATGCAAGATGGGAATTGTTATTATACAACTACAGAGGATTAACTGTCTACTGTCTTACATAACTTATTACTAAACACACAGAGAGCTCCTGTCTGCCATTTTGTCAAGCTCTAATAAGATGAGGAAACAGCAAGGTTAGACATACATGCCATACTGCATGTGTGTCTTACATTCAGGTTCACCTTGCTGCTCCATGCAATCAGATAATTGGGCATTTTTTCTGAAACATCTTTTCTTGCATTTCTAAACACACATAGACACCTTGCAGATTCCTCCCCTTCTAAGCACTGAATTGTTCTCATTGATGTAAACCACTGTTGCTTTATTAATTTAGACCTCACTGCTATAGGGTGTTGAGGGTCCCTCAAGACATTCTTTTGATGCAGTGCCAAAGAAATGGCTCAGGTACTTGAAAGTTTTTTTTTTGCTCTTGGAAAGTTTTTTCTGCCTTGTATCTGGTTGCTGATATTGAATTCCTGTTAAAATGGTTCTTAGTTCTAGCACAGTCAAGTCTGTGATGGGATACTTAGAACAGCTACAAAATATTCTAAGATGCTCTATGGAGTACTGGCAATCCATTAGCTGAAGTTAACCATCTTTTACACCATACTGAATTGCAGAACACAGGCTAGTAATGCCAGAGTTTTACTTAACACAGCGTACAATTGACTATTATTCCCAGTTCTACACAGATATAAATTTTTCTATCAATGTGCAGATGATACTACATTACGCATTCAAAGCCAGTTAACTGTAAAAGCTGATTGATGTAAGAATGTGGAAGTTACTAGAGCTGCCAGCATGGCTTGAATCAGAAATGGCACTGCAAGCGAGAACACCAGGATTTCCCTGGTAATACCTTGCTGCAGATACTTCACACAGTTGGAGGTCTCTGGCTGGAGACAATGAAATTAAGACAGAGAAGTGACCAAAAATGTTTCTTTTGTACACATATTTCTGTTCAAGTTGCTTTAGTGTGAGAAGTGCTTTTAAAAGCAGCAGAAAATAGTACTATTTATAAAACTACATTAGAGTTCCTTTCTGTAACACCTCTCATAGTTTTGTACACCAGAACTTTTGATGTTTCTGCTGTTTAAAATCCTTTCTAAGTTTCTGATTGCAATTAGTCTGCAATCAAGTAAGGCAGCTCTATAAACAATGGAAATCTGGAAAATGGGCTTGGAACATGTATTTTCTATAAAATAAACATTGAAACATATTTTGAGGGATAATAAAACCATTTATGCATTTTTTTTAAATGAAAAATATTGTAGAGAGAACACAAACATATAGTAATTACTATAATTTTTAGTCTCTGTTCTCATCCAAGCTCCAAAAAAAGGCATCTTTCAATTTACTTCACTATAAAACAATGTTTAATTCTTTACTAATGTTTTCTGTCATTATAAACATATATAAAAAAAATCTGGAAACTTATGAGATATGCTTTAATTGTTGACATAACATCTAGTTTTTCTGTATTAATTACTATGATTGGTGGTATTTTAAAGGTGCCAATTATGATGGAATTGTACATATATTGATTACTTTTTTCAATATACTACTTTAATAAAATTTAACAGGTATTCTATGTATCTGTATTTATATTTTCTTCCTGAAACCACTACCCATATAGAACATGGTTTGTAACTAAATTCCTTTTGTTATTTATTTTTGTAAGGACTGTTTTCTCATAAAAGAGTATATGTGCCCTAAAGTCTCTCATCAGACTACTGAAAGCTCAGGACTAACCATACTAGCAAGACAATACAGTGAAGTCAGCACACGATTTTTTTGTCTCTTTGGACAAATGATTAACTTCAAAACTTGTCTTTTAGCTCAATCTGCCAAATTTGGTGTACTATCAAAAATCCATACAGTTAAGTAATCTGGTCTGGGATTCTTTCCTCCTCCTTTTTCATGTACAAGTTCAGTTGCCTTGCAGGTGGTTTTCGGAAGTGGGTACCACACCACAGCTGGACCTTTGAAAAGTACTCGTCATTATTTCACAGTGATACCACATCCAGAGAGCTCCATTTTGGTCTCCTAAAGTTTGTTTCTGTAGGCTTGAAAACTGTAAAAACTGCTGGGTAATCTACCCAAGTGTTTCCTGGCAGACAGCATGAAAGATGGGTTTTGACATTCTAGGGGATTTTAAACAGATTTTCCTAATTGTTTCCCTAGATCTGTATCTAGGGAAGTAATAACACCCTAGATAGAAGGGGAGGAATAGTACCCTTTTTCACAGGAATATTCTAATTACTTTCTTTCTGGTTGACAGCAATCATTCATAAAAGACTTGCACGCTGCACTAATGTAGACTGGTGACTATATTCCACATATTCCTTCCCATTCTTCAAACAGAATTCAACCTTTGGAGCTTCTTGGTGAAAAACTATTAGTAAAAGGAGGCCCAAGTATAATAAAATTATTACACAGTTTTATTTTGAAGAACATTTTGCATTTGTTTTAATACAAAATGATGTAGATCAAGAAATAATTTACAAACCTTTAAGTTCTTATCCTGACATTTGAAATAAGAATGATTTCAGAGGAAGTCTGTATGCTATTCATAGGAAACTGTCATTATGTACAAAATGTTTATTGACATGTTTTAAATATCACATTTGTAAAAATGTGAACTGGATTGCTATCTAGCATATGAACTACAGGTAAAACCTGATAAGAGAACTTGTTAGAACAAGTCATTTTTATCCAGTGCTAACAAAATAGACAGTAGCTTTCAGTGGTTTTTGATTTTCCTCCAAGGTCATTTCAGCCTCAAAGTTGTTTCAGGGGTTTACTGCATTGTGAACAATATCTAAGCCCTCATTTGTTTGCATAAAAATAAACCTGTGGAATAGTACACATAAAACAACAGAAAGGTAGAAACAATAAAATCATATACTCCTTCCGTCAAGGTTTTTGATTCTGTGAAGAATTACTTTCTCATATTTCTTTTCTTTCCAAGCAGATTAAGTAGTTCCAAAAAAAAAAAAAAAGCATTTACATTTACTCGTGAAATACATTCTCAACAAGATGCTTCCTATCAAAGCAGGGTATGTAGGTAACATACCTTGTCAAAATTTATTGTCTCGCGAGCAGTAATACCCTGGCATGAACGTGCCAATTTTTAAATTATTTTAATATTTATTTTTAGCATGGGATGAATAAAAAAATAAAATTAGAGCTTATTTTTCAATCAAAACGGTTAAAATAAGTTTAAATCTTTTACCTTTCCAAGTATAAGACTGTAAATAGTCAACTGTGCATCCCTTATGCAGAGAGATTAATTTGACTCAGTTATTTTTAAAAAAAAAAAACAAACAAACAAAACCCAAAACTGTTCTGTTGCCAAGTTGAAACTTGACACTTTATCCCAAGAAGAGATTTACACTGAGAGGTGGCTCTATTTAAATATTTATGCTATAGATCTATATATTCCAAGTAAAAATACTTCTATCTAGAATTCTGTGGAGAGTTACAATAATTAGGGTCCATAAATATTGCTGCAGTTCAATTACGGTACAATAATTACAAAATATAGAACATCTCTTTACAAATACAAATCATTGTATATTACAATTCATTTACAATATGTTCTACTATATAATTTTTAGCAAACTATCTTATCTAATTCTACTATAACCTGGTTGCAAGTGCATTAGTAAGAATGCAATTATTCCAGTATATTTTGCCCTTAACGTGATAGTCATAAAACAGACTATCTGAATGATATTTTCCTATGTAAACTGGTGTTACATATGACAGATTGTATAACTTCTTTTTCCAACCATCTCTAACAGGTAGAGCATGACCAACTGTATTTTAGAAGAGCATTAAGAAAAGAAATGAGGAGGCAAGTTTGGAAACGTTAGAATGGATATGTGACAGGTAGCTGATATGCTGTTGAGTGCTGAGGGAATGACATTATTGGTTGTCATCACCCATCTCACCTTGCCCATGCAATTTTGCGACGGACTTACGCAGGCGTTTTAAGTGACAAAATCCTGCTCTACTATACAGGACAGCAGCACAAGGTTGAAAGACAGGCAAGATATTACACCTCAGAATCCTGCTCTAGCCCTCAAAAAAGTGATTGTCACCATCTGCTTGGTTTCAAAATAACCTTATTCCTACAGAGGAACTGAAGATTCTGTGGCAGGGAACTTGACGTACTGAAGCTCTGATCAGATTTCGGCAACATGGAGATAATAAATTGATTAGTTATGGCTTCCTCGAGGTGTGACATCACTCATACAAAACATGATTGGTTATTCACTCCAGCTAGTGCCTAGCATCTTGAAAATATGAGGCACTTTTTCTGTTGTTAGAATCATTTTCCTTGCTAAATACTATAAACTTGTAATGCATATCATTTCATCAGCTAAGTCTTCTTCATATTGTCCCGTTTCTGGTTCTTCATCACTGTAGCCAGGACCAAAATCTTGAAGTTCATAATCTTGTCTGCTTAAAATTGGGAACATATCCCCATTGGTCCCGTTGCTGATATTTCCATTGAGAAGATTACTTGCTGCACTTTCCATCTCATCAATAGTCATGTCACATGCATCAGCAATCTCGTGTTTCGTAGCTGAAACAAATTTAGGGTCCTTTGCATACCTTCCTAGGCCTTCAGATATAAGTACCTGGAAGATGGAGGGGAGAGAATGAGACATATGGTGGAATTACAGAAGAACAGACAGGTCATAATGTTTCTCAACTATGGAAAATACTAGAAACCCCATGCTGAACCACCACAGCAACCCACAGCAAAACTGTATGTGTAAAGAACAATCCAATGGCTCCAAATCACATTGTATCAGTTATGTGATAATATAACTGATAAGGCAATACATCTGGACTTATCTCTTTAGAAATTTGGAAATAGTCTTTGATAAGCAGCTATCATCAGCCTTTATATACTAAAGACAACAGTTAATACATCTCAGCTAGTGCAATTCTAACAGTTACCTGAAACAGAATTTTAGATACGTTCCTGGTACTTTAGAGTACATAGAAGAAAGATGCTGAAGTCCCATTTACAAATAAAATTTAACAGTGTATTGTTTAGCTAATAGCAATGGAAAGGAAGTGATAGTGATCAAGAACAGCAACTCTGACTCCAAAATGCTATATACTCTTCATCTTGAAATGTTTAATATAAAAGGGAATTCTTAACATTTTTTAGTATGCCTACAAATCAATCCATGCAGTTGTTATTCACCACCCTGCATTTAGTTCACTGATTCATAGAGTTTTTGAGCTTTTATTCAGATTACTGCAAAAATGGCAATAAATTTCTATAGAAACAAAGAGAACAGGCATACACATTATCTCTTCCCTCCCAGACACTGTGGAAGGAAATTTCATAGCTGATCCTCATCTAGAAAACTTATATTTCAACTCTCTTTGAAATCTCTCCAGTTCTCTGACACACTAATGTAGATTTGGAGACAGCAGAAATCATTTACTACATGACAGCTACAGAGAAGTTCCCCCATCTTTCCCTGAAAACAGGTTTGAGCTTTGAAACTGAAAATACCACATTCCCAGAGACATGAACATGAACTAAATTCCATGCTTTTTCAGGTTAACGCAAACCAGACAGACACTCTTAGCTACTTTAGATTTTTCTGCAGTACTTACCGCTTCCACCAGACTGTCTGCACTCCTCTGCTTGTCACTATGTTTATGCCTAAAGTCATTAGGTACTGTTAAATTGGCTGGTGTAAATGTTCGGTAGGAAATACCGGGGTCATCGGTGTACCAAGAGCTCCTATGCAAGGAAGGCAGGCTACCATTCATATGCTCTGTAGATTCAGCCCTATCAACCTGGATTAGAGGTGTGTAATATGGAGTACGGTCCTTGTTGGGAGGGGTTGCAGGTGGGGTAGCCCAGGAACGCGTCGAACGGCTTGGTGAATGTTTATGAGCTTTGCTGGAATCCAGACCTGCAACAGCCATGACCTGGTAAGGGGAAGAATTTCCAAAGTTAGTGATTTCAAATGCTCAGTCATATTAATTTCTTATTTCAGCAGTTAGTTCAGGCAGCAGCTATGCAAAGTTAACATTTTCTGGTATTTAATATTCATGTACAGGAGGAACAGGACTGAAATTGCCAAACTGGCAGGATAACATGTTATTTTTTCTATTATTATTCAGAATGAAAAATCTTGGTATTAGCATTAATAAAGAAAAAGAATCACTTATACAATATTATAAACAAATAATGCAAAGTGTGGAAATATTCTTTCTGTTCCACAGGGACAAGATAGGAAACTATTAGTGTTTTCCCAGCATTCTGGATGCTGCCTCCAGGCAATGGAAACTGCCATTTTCTCAGGGCCATGTCAGAGCTGTGCACTGAGCCCCAAAGGTGTGTATGATGTGCTTGCAGGTTCTCACCATCAGCAGGATGGAGCTGAGTAATCACACAGGCAAAGATTAATAGACAGTTGCTGTATTATGCAGTTCTGGTCAGAATTCCTTAGGACATCCCTGCTCTTTGTGGCCAGGTAAAAAGTCACAGGGCAAACTAAGTTTCAATGTTTCATAGAAGGCTGATGTTTGAGAAGCTCCATGTCTAGCAACTACAAGCCTACACTTTACCTAGAAGTCATGCAGAGGCAAACTACATAATACACCAGTGGCGTTTCAAACAACTATGAAAGTCAGAAGTCAACGATGTTTCAAACAACTATGAAAGCCAATACAGAAGACAGGAAGATGGAATTCATTATTAGTTAAAATAGGATTTTGTGTTTACCTGCTGTTGCATTAAGTGAAGTGGTAAAGCAGTGCGGTGGTGGAAATTAGGAGAAAGTGGTATGTCATCTTGACTGCTTTGTCGGCGGAGGCATTCAAAGTTAAAGGAAGATCTTCTGTGTGCTACAGGGAAACCATAATTCATTAGGGAAATAAAATATTTTTCCTCAAATCTGTTATTTCCAGAATTCTAGTGTGAGTCAACTATCACACGAATAAGAATATATTCCCCAGTAAGAAATAAGTTATGCTAACAGAAGCATGTGGCTGATTATAAGATAAAGGACAGATTCACTATATGTGCAAATGCAGTCCTAAGTAGAAACCATGTGAGCAGCCTAACATGACAGCATTTGAAGCAGCCATTTCACAAAGCAACCTTGTGCTACACAGCAAACTGGTTCATACACTTAACTGCACTATTTTACTACTGTGAATAGTTACAAAGAAGAGTTTCTTTTTTCTTCCCCATGGTTTTAAACTTTTCATTTACAGGAATCAGACTTCCAAAAGGAAATACCAAACCCCCAGTTACTTGAAGCAATGTGCAATATGAAAAACCATATCCAGGTCAAAGGTGACATGCTGTCAACTCCTGATGTTTATTCTGTTGCTTAAGACAATGGTAAGCTGTGGTCTCTGCTGTTCCATATGCTCTTAGTATTCATGCAAGTGCTAGAAAAGAGAAAGTAGAAATCTAAACTGGATCAAGATGTTTAGCTGATGTGGAAATGTCTCAGCTGGTCTTGGTGAAATCCAGAGGAACAATGGTAAGCAGCATGTGGGTACCATTCCTCTGTGCTAGCTTCAGTGTGAAAAAAGCCTAGATGCTGCACAGCAGCTGGAATCCAGATAGACCCTCACAGCTGTGAGCATCATAGCGGAGAACTGGAAAGAGCCTGACTGCACACAGCAGTGATACATAATTGTGCTCTTGAGAATTGCTGAAACTAATCTTGGTATCTTTTTTCCAACATGAAGAATTTTGTGAACAAAGAACAGAACCAGACGCTTATTGCTGGATAGTGACAATCAAGGACTAAAACAGCCACCTCCTGGAGGTGATTCGGTCTGCTTAATGCAAACTTTGTGCCTCTTCCTCTTGTCTCTATGATAAATCCAAACACAGGAATGTAAGCCTTAGCTCCTGACCCTAACAAATGCTAAATGTCTCAATACCAAATGAATAAAAAGCAACCCAAAAAGGCCACTCATCTAAAACAAGATGCTGCTTTGCACATGCTTCTCCCAAGGAAAAAGTCTGAAAGAACATCTTACTTATTTCTCAGTACACTTCTGGAAGTTGCTCAAGTACTGTGGTGATGAGTTTGGTACAAAAACTTCTAGAAAGCTTGACACAGAGCTCAATTTACTAACTACAGTACTCAGCCAAGGCCCTGTATGTTACCTTTACTGGACTGAATCCAGATGCTAACAGAAACTGTTTAGTCCAACACTGTAGCGGTTTTGGGTTTTTTTTTTTGGTTTTTTTTTGTTTGTTTTTTTTTTTTTTTGTTTGTTTGTTTTTTTTTTTTTTCTTTTTTTTGGTTTT
>NW_008634061.1:22171-56428 GCF_000691845.1 Merops nubicus
TTTTTTTTTTTTCTTTTTTTTTTTTTTTTTTTTTTTTTTTTTTTTTTTTTTTTTTTTTTTTTTTTTTTTTCCCCCCCCCCCCCCCTCTTTCTTCTACCTTTCTTTATGTGAGAACATCAAGGATTCCTCCCCAGGCTAAACAGCCCATACAGTAGTAGTAAATAATAGGATTGATCTTCCTTTAAAATCTGCTGAGAGACTGAGGCTCTAAAACTTCTCAGCTGTGCTCTTGAACATTAAATAAATGATAATGACAGGAGGTCTGACCACTCTTATGACATTATACTGCTGTAAGACAAGGACTCCCTACATTACCCTTATGCAACGTAGACCAGAACAAGGTCCTCTTATCCTAGGATATCAAATACTCTCTTATCTAGTACACTTACCTAGTCTCTTGTATGTGAGATAAAAAGTGTAATCTTCCCCTAAAGAAATGTCTGCCTAATACTGTCATCAAAACTTTATCAGAGAAGTTAAATTAATACCAAAGGCTGCAGTCACAGGAAGCCTTCAACCTGTCCCTCACAGTACTTCCATGGGAAGACCCCAGAGGATCTTTATAAGGCTGATCTCCTGCAATGTATGAAATGGATATACAAAGCATCCCTCTGTTTCTTTGGCTTAAAATTCCTCCGCTATCAGAAAAGCTTGTAGAAAGATGTACAGGAATTTTCTTTCAGAGTCTCCCCTTTGTCTGATGCCTTTTCCTGCTGCTACAGGAAGAGAGCTAGCAACCTTCTGTACATTTCACTATCATTCATCTGAGTTATTTACTCTCTGGAGTGCACAACTGATATTCCTTCTGCTTTTTCCATCTGTTCCCCTTAAGGTCAGAAAGCCAAATAGCAGAGAGCATTACTAGTCTTCTAAGGAGCTGAGTGCCAAAAGTGAGGATCCAGCACTGACAGCATCGTTGAAGAATATTTCCTTTGCTAATATATTAATATTGATAATGTGTTAATATATTTTGCCACTGTCTTTTACTACAGCTTTCTGTAGCTTTAAGCAGTCTGAGACTGTACTTCAGACATTTTATAATGATCTCACTAGACTTGTCTCTGAAATACTTTTATTTTTTAAATCTATACCTGCATTTTCTTTAGGGTGTCTGACACAGGAAAGGACTGAATCCCATTTTCCTATCCCCAGGGTCTTCACAGTCATACTTCCACAGATAATACAGACTGACTCTGGCTGCTAACATCATCAGATTGAAAGACAACTCTGGCTTTGCTAGAAAGCAAATCCAACGTAGAGGAGATAATACGTGGAGACTCTTCTAGAAATTATCCTGTATTGTCTTGTCATCATCCAAAGACACATGTAACAGATCCAGCTCTGCTGACCACACAACGTGTAAGAGTATTCTTACAGACACTATGGGGTTGTATGGAGCCGAGTGTTGTTTCTTATGTACCAACAAGAAAGAGCATTAAAAAGAGGTTTATTTTGCACTTCACATCCCCAGGTGCATCCTCTCTGTGAAACATTAGAGGTCAAAGATCAAACTCCAAGAGTTTTGAGTCTGTGCCTAGTTTAACCAGAGGAATAGCACTGTTAAACTCTGCAGTATGGCCTGGAACATACAAAACCAAAATTACAAGATAGGAATCATGAGATCTTTTAGAACTGTGGATGAAGCAATATTGTGCTTGAGATAAGAACCACCAAGGAGAAGATCTAAGGAGGAGAATAAATGAAAATTAAAGAAACAGGTAAAAAAAAAGTCAGTTGACAACACTAATTCAGCCTATAAACTGAAATGTTTTCTCCTTCAGAGGACAGACAGAATACTAAGCATCATTCCTGAGAAGGCAGAATAAAGTACCAACGCTTTTCACAGAGACTTGAGAAATTAAAGTAATGAAAAAGAAAGAGAAAAAAGAAAAAAAAAAAAAAGGCACCATTAAACTCACTCTTGGTTCTCTTTTCCCTGAATATTACCCTATTTCACACTTTAGAGTTTACTTAAACGGTACAAGGTAAAGACGTAAATGGAAGTGATTACAATATCATTAAGCAGGATGACTGTTAGGGGATGGGGGAAGTGCCAGCAGGTGAGTCTCTAGACAGACAAAGGGATTGACTCAGGGAACCACTGCACATCTATCCCTGTCAAGAAAGGGCACAGGGATTGAGACCCTCTGGGGGCTTCACAGCAAACTACTGCTGTATTCTACCTTGCTCTTTCTTCTCTTGTTATTTTTATGTTATTGGATGAGTGAGGCAAGAGATATTAGAAAGACTGACTTGTAAGCTAGGATCCTCAGAGAGATTCTCTGAGCAATCTTTTAGGATGGATAGAGATTTCTGCCAGACACAACAACCCAATAGCACCAGTAATCGAGAAATATTATTTTTGAAATCCAAGTTTAAAAAAAGCCTTTTTGCAACTGGAACATGTCTGAATGCATTTAAATAAAGCTGGATTTGCAAACAAATAGTTGTTAAAGTACTTACGTGTTGGTGTTGGAGGTAGCAGCCGTCTCCTAGGAGATCTTTTTGGATCATAACAGATCTGTGAATCATCTTCCTCAAAAAAACCATGTGGGTGGTGATAACCTTTCGGTCTCTCAAAATCTGAATCATGGCAGTGATATCTACAGTGGTGATCATATATATGTCTACATTTAAAATACAATAAAGAAAATGTTATTTCAGTCTGTTTCTGTAAAATGATACATTAGATATGTTCTTGAATATTTTCAAATCTACTCTTTCTCCAGCAAGATAACCAAACATTACATTACAGAATTACACAAATCAATTAAAATATACAGTTTTTGTATGCTAACTTATTTTGAGATACACCTTTGTATTTTTATAGTTCTATAGTAAGTTCTCAGGTGAAATTTTTATCAATTATATTTTCAATTAAGTTAGTCTTACCACTGTGGGCTAAAATACTGGACCTCAGTTGTATACTGCTTAAAAGAAAAGCCAAAACAACTCTGTTCAGAGTATTAACAGTACAGAGTTTTCAGTAGAAGTGTGCTTAGTGAAGCCTTTACAGATACATTCCAAATTTATTGAAATATTTTTCCCAGTTAAACAAATATCCTTACCTGTTTCCTGACAACATACTGTCTTCTTCATAGTATTCTTCTCCACTAAAATATTCCTGCTCTGCCAAATAATGATCATCATTGCAGTAGTCTTGATCTTCACGTTCTTCACGGCAAATAGTAGTTTGACGCCCATCACCAGAGTCAGATCTGTAAGCAGCAAAGAAATATTTTTTAATGTTTTCTTTATATAATTTATCTACTGTATATTTTATACACAGTTATTCTAATCTGCTTCTAAGGAAAAACACAAGCATTAACAATTGCCCAGTTGTTAGAACGTGGTGTTCTAGCAAATTACATAGTAGTACAGTTCAGAACATGACTATTTTATCTGTTTCAAAAATATGACCTCCCTTTATTTCCTTCCCCATTAAAATAATTAATATAAGGATAATCAGTGATGTCAAATACATTTGAGACATTTTTATAACATATAAATTGAGAGTACTCTGAAGAAACACAGTCTTTCTCAAATGTCTGAGATTTGCCAAATGGCTAAAATATTAAAGAATACTTAGTGAGGTATTCCAAGAAAAATACAGAAATGGATGTAACATTAAAAACCAGTGTTGAATGTACATTTAGCAATGCACTTTAAATAATATATCCTATATTCAGACTTAAGACAAGGAAAGATTTTCCTTGTCTTAATGGAACTGTACATATTAATATTTATCAAAGCTAAAGCCAAGTGTTTTTTCCAGTCTTTGCAAGGGAATTTTAAACAAGGGCTACCACTAGGTGTAATCTTTTGTCTCTTGAAATCTGCACAAACCTGACCAGACTTTTAAAATGGCTTGAATAATTTCAAATGTTACCAGTTTATCCTTTTAGAACAGGAAGTGGAAAATTTGACTTAGAAACTGTCAATTAAATTATTCAGCATATGCACTGTAATACAGTTAATTGTGAAGACTGTACTGCTTAAAAAAAAAAGACTCAGAAAAGGAAAAAAAGAAAGGAAACTACTTTGTCCTCCAGTTATGTCAGAGCAATATAACTCACCTAATATATGTTTCATAGTAGCGGGTTCTATCCAGGTAAACCATGAAAATAAGGAGAAAGTTTTTAGTATCAAGTAGTTTAGAGCAATTCATTAGTGACTACACTTTCTGCTGTAACAAATAATTTCACATTAAAGTAACTACTTTCAAGTATTACTAAAGTTATATACACTTCCCATACATCAAAGCTACATTTTAAGTATATTTTGTACATCAGTAGGCAACAGAAATGAAGCTATATATACAAATTAGTTTAACGTAGCATAAATTTTCTTATAGTGTATTTAGAAGTTTATTTAAAAGCAAATACATATTTGTAAGTTTACCTCCTATTGCTTGGCCTTCTACGCCTCTCATGATCAGTTCTGGAGTATGAATGGTAACCATTTTCAGATCTATGCTCACGATTTCCAAAATTTGTATGTTTCCCATGAACTTTGGACACGTTGGCATTATTGAGATTGGCATTTGTTGAGTTTGGAACTTGCTTTCCTACCGAGTTGTGACTATGATGATTGTGGTATACAGAATTTCCTGCCTGAGGATATATATTTTTCTCAGTATCACTTGCAGATGGAATTGAAGGCCGCTGAACATGTAAGGGACGGTGCGTGGTGTTGATCTGCTGAAATGAATCTCGTCTGTCACTGCTAATATGGTTTATGTGGTTGCCAAAGAGGGCACCATTCCTCTGTTTTAGGGGAAGAGAAAAAAAAAAATTACATCAGATACCTTAACAGAACATATTTTTGACAGTGACAACTTACTTTTCTCCCCTACATGCAAATAGAAGTAGCAACTCAACTAGTCTGTGATTTTTCTTTCTAATTTTATAATACTTTGGATGGGATCTCCTGAAGTGATAGAGATGTGATTGTGATAATGACTATATTTGTATTTCAGTCAAATCAACATTAGGCTGTGATCATTCTTCTTTTCCCATACCACTGAATGTGACATCCAGCTTTCTCCACATTTTATTACAAAGGAGAAACCTAGATTCCCATACATGAACATGCACCAGCTTCCTCAGAAAGGGACACGTCTGCTTAATTTTCGAGACCGTTCTGGTGGAATTCTCTCTTCTTCTCCCAAGAGCATCAGTTTGCAACAGGCATCACTCAGACAGGATGGAGTGCCATGCAACAGCTTGCAAGCATATCTCAGGAAGGTAAGGTTAAGCTTCTAGTGCTTCCATTCTTTCCTCTTGCAGAGGTACAAGAAAGAGTAGTATCTCTTTATCAGCCCTGAGAGTGTAATGGATGGTGAAAGAGAGAATGAAGTGCTACGTTATGGCTGTGACATGCAGCTCTCCTTTACATCTGACCCAGATTATGTAGCCTCCCTGTCTAGCCAGGTGTGAGTCTTGGATGACAGCAGTCTGTCTTGAAGCTCAATCTAGGGAAGACAGGAGGCAATGATGGTTGGCAGAGAAATGCATCTACTGATGGCACCTGTGGCACTGTCTCCAGTGCCACATCCTCCTTTTTTGCAAAGGACAATAGCAAGCTATGGAGCTTCTGACATAATTACAGCAGAAGCATGCTTTTACACCTGCTGCTTCTGAAAGCCTTGTGAAAAAATGAGTTTTTCTGCTGACTGACAAATGGTTTGCAGATTGCTCCTGATTATAACATCAACTCCACGTGTTTACCATTAGTCTGAATATCTATAGTATAAAAAAGGAAAATGAATGTTTTTTTCTGACTGATCCTTATTGGTATGTCTCACAGCAAATTGAAAAAGACATTTATATTTAGTTGGCTTCTCTGTAATTCCCTGCATTCATTTTAAAATACACAGCTCTGTGTCTGTTGTGGTTTGGCTACACAGAATTTCATTCTCCTCTTCCTACCCACCACTGCAGAACTGAAGATGCTTCCAGTTTAAACCTTACCACTATCTAATTTTGAGATGGTAAGGTTCATACCTTTTCTTAGGATTTACTTAAATAAAAAAATAAGAATTAATGAGAAAGAATCAGGGGCAGGAGAATCACCTTGCAGGAACCGCTTGCTGAATTTATAATGAGCTGCAAGTGTCCTGGGTTATACTATTTTTATAGATATACATAAATACTTATAAAATATTTATATTGTGCCAATTGGAGGGGGGTTTAAATTATTATTATTCCATATTTAGGGATAAGCTCATTTTTTAATCTCATATTATATGATAAAACAAGTCATGTAGATATGTTCTGACATTACTTTATAAACATCTTCCTCCTCCTCTGGATTGTTTTCCTCTGGTTCATCATCTTGCAAGTCACAGGATATAGCTCGGCGTATTTCAGGGCCAATATCATGAAGTGTCCTTAGTCCTGCCTAAATTAATGACAATATCATAATATATTAGGAAAGCAAATTCTTTTTTGTACTTCAATTACAGGTGTGTAAACTGATGTTAAAGGACAGTTAACAATTTTTTGTGTCCTGACATCCATAGAGGATGCATCCTACCACATGTCTCTTTACTGCTGTTAACAAAAGGCTTACATTCCAGTACAACCCTGTTGAGGTGATCATGTCTTTAACACCACAGTGTAGCTTGTGACTAAAAAAAACACTGATGTTTAAGGAACCCTATGAAAACAACATTCATCTTTAAGTAATCAGAAAGAACTATAATAAAATGCATTTCAATGAGATGCAGATATAATGTCAAAAACATGTTTGCAGCCTGAGTCCACAAACAAAACGTAAGGAGATCTTTGCTATAGCAACAGCAGTTTTAGCAGAGCTCAGATGGAAAAGAAAGCAGTTAAATAATTCCAGCTCATCTGCACTGCACTGTGATATACAGATACTTGATTTAAAGCTTTAGGTTAGGACAGAAAACCAAGTAGCTACAGTCGTATGGACCACAGTATGTATCAGTTCGTATTCTTCTCAAGCCTGATGCCACAGGCAAGCTTCAGAAAAAGGGATAAAGCTGCAACTACCAAAGACAGACCTGAACGTTAGTGGGGAAACAGACTTCGTACGCAGAGCCAAGAATTCAGTGCTTTTGTACACGCCTCTCTTCAAAAAGGAGCTGTGTTTCCTGCTTTAACTCTGGCTGTCATAGGCCAAAGCAAAAAATGCATTCTTGTTCTTCCCGACTTTTTTTTATCTCCTCAGGTCCAGAAGAAATAAAAAAATTGTTTATCCCTTTACTAACACTACACTACTAAAAATCATGCACTTGGCTAAAAGCCTGACTTTTTGTTTTTCTGCATTTTTTGATGCAGATGTGAGGTCTGTCCCATCCCATCAGAGCTATACTTCTATAGAATGCAACTTGTCCTGGGGTGGCATAAAGATATGTAGAAAATTTTGTGTGTTCCAGAGCTCCAGATGAAGCTGAAGGACCTTGGAAGGCACCAAACATGGCTTGGTCCCATACACACACTCCCTGGAGTACAAGACAGACTTGCAGTCAGGTTTCAGCTCAAAATGGAAATAGCTGGTTTGATGGGGAGCAAAATGGTATTCGTGCAGTGTGGGCAATCAGAACCTGGAAGGGCATGAACCAAAAAGCTTTGTATCTAACAGTGCAAATTTACCACAGGTTTCTCTTCAGGTTTCACTCATGGCAGTATTTCACTTCCTGAAAACAACCCTTGTCTAATCATATGAGCTACATACATTTGGCAATTATGTTTTCTTCTTCAGGGATGAACTTTGGGACTTATGCTATAATTGGACAAGGCTCTAAAAGCAATTTACTAGTGAGTTAATATACAACATACTTTTCGCGAATACAGTGTGCGTTCTCCCACTTCTAATTCCATAGTCAAGGCCTTAGTGAGTAGGCTCATGTTATCATTTTGTAAGGCAGTAACAGGAAGTAAAATTAACACTTGAAGGTACAGATTTTGAAGCAGAAAACCAAAGGCTTCTATTTCTTTAGCACAGGCAAAATCAGTTTTACTTAGCAGAGGATTACTGTTGTATTTTTGTTATTCAGTCATTAGCAAGAATAGTCACCTGCATTTCACACTCACTAGCTCCTTATTTAATAGCAAAGAAAACCAAAAAGAATAATAAACCTCAAAGCTACACTGACACAACATAAAAATAAACTGAGGTTAGTATGAACAGAACACAATGCAAGAACTACTAAAATCAGAAAATAAGCACGCAGAAAAAATAAGTGAATAGACCTACGCTATAGCAGTGAACGTAAGAGACGTAGTAGTCAAGTCTCAAGTCCCCAGTGTTATTCATCTTCACAGAGCCCATCTTCTAACACTGAAGCTCAGTGCACTGCTCCACAACTAGGCAAAAGCCCTGTGCTTTGGGTTAAACCCAGGTTCCCTTCAAGCTAAGCCTTGCTGTGAACACAACACTCTCAGACAGCAGGATCATAAATTTTAACCCTGGCAAAAACTATGAGCTTGTATTCCAGTCTGCCAAATTGTGACAAAATCCCACAAATACATGCCTAAAAGCTGAGAAAAGCCATGTGTTTGCCAGCAACATATTCAATAGGAATTTAATTTTGATTACATTTCCCACTGCCTTCTGGTTTACTTCTTGGTGAATTAACTCCTCTACTCAAGAGAAAGCAGGCAACTTTTGTCTCTCTTCAGTAATACTCAATAAGTAACAGACCTCTTGCTATGACACAGTCAGCAGGAGAAAACTAACACCTGGATCACCACATATAAAAGTATATGCTAGTTAAACTAAACTGGTCAACTTTATTCACTCACAGCTGGTACTGAAGCCACGGGTTCTACAAGCAATACCTGCTTGTGGCACTACAATGTTCTTCAGTTTATTTGCGCTAAGAGAACCATCTACAGAACAGTTCTAACAGAACTACCTTCAATAATTTTGTGAACCCTATCTTTAAAATGACTACTCCCATGTACTGCCTCATTTTACCTGGTGTAATCTGAAAGTATTCTAAATAATATAAGACTTCAAAAGAATTTTTATGCCAGGACAGAACTACATAGCGAGACAAATTTGCATGCAAAATCTTACTGATAAGACAGTCCTCCTTTAGATCAGTCAACTACAACTGAAGTGGGGCTGATGTAAAAATGCAGGCATTGGTACTTATCTGTCAGTAGGGAATTCCCTTCTCTGAACCACATTTAATGTCTTCTAAGAAGATCATAGAAGTAGCATGGACTGATGAAATATTTGACTTTACCTTCAAGCACTTCAGAACCAAATCAAAGATCTCTTACATAATAGAACACACAAAAATCAAACCAACTTCTCTTACATCTCTCCATTACTTTACAGGGAAAAAATTCCTTCTGATATACATTTCCTTACATAATGGTGCCTATTTTAGCCTACCCAGCAAGAAACCTAGAGACGTTATACCGCACAAGAGGGCAACGGGGGTATACGTTGTCCTCCATTTGTGAGATTCTAAAAGTTGCTACATTTAAAGCGGAGACAATTTTTTTGCTTAGGAAAAACAAACAAACAAACAAACAACAAAACAACCCTGAGTAGAAAAGACTTTTCAAAAAGATCCTCTGGATATTGAACTGTCTACATTTACCAGAGCCATCCTTGTTTCTTTTTCACTACGACTGCTTAAATTCTTAGGACACAATTAATTCTCTCCATGGAAGTTCATAAGGCCTTTTGTTGTTATAACATAAAATGATTCAAGACAAGTCACGTTCCTGATCCATCATGCCATAATGATTTTAAAAACCAAACATAAAACAAAAACATCCACTTTGAGTGTTAAACAAGTTACTTCCTCACTGTCTTTGAGCATAGTTTATCAGAGCTGCAGAGAAAAGGAAATCACAGCTAAATCCTCTTTACTTTCCCCAAATCGAACAACCAGTAGACACTAAAGACTGCTAAAAAAAATTTCATAACATTTGATTTGGTTGGTAAAAATTGGTGGATGGCTCACACTCTGTCTAGTCTCCCTTATATCCTTATTTTTTGTGACAGATTCTTAATTCTTGAAGATTTTCTCACATCTGGAGAGAATTCTCACCTTTCCTTAAAGGAAGCTTCAGGATTGTTTTATGCCATTTCAGCAGTAAAAAACCACCTTTAAAGTTTTTCCCTGAAGAAGTGTAATATGTGAATAATAAATATGTATTCATTTCCTAATTTTTTGAGGACCAAAATATAATTCACATCACTTCAAAAAGCAAAAGGTCACTTTTGCCATCATATATATGTATAATACGTATCTCAGCTCTGAAGACTGGAAACCTGCAAGGCTCTAAGCCAAGTCACATGGTTCACATTCCTAACAAACTGTCGTTAGTAACCCCAGAATATTGCAGAACGCGAAATTTTCCAGTTCTGTTCATCCCTAACATTCCAACAGAGTATTATTAGTTGCTATACAAAAATGTTTTTATCTAATGTATCTGTAACTGGAATTTTATTTTTCCCCCTCACATGGGTGTTGATCTTTATGTTCATTTATGCTAGACCTTTTAAGCAAATTTTATCTTCAAAGACAGTGGAAGATGAAATGGCCTGTAACATAACAGAGAACACATGCAAGAGACACGTTTAGGCATCAGTCCTATATGGGTAACATTGATCAATACTGCATGATTGAATTATCGATGCTGTTGTGAAAGTGGACATCTGTTTTTGCTACTCCGTTTCTCCTATTTTGTTGTTGTTTCTTTGAAGTAGACGAAGGAAAGGCATTAATGCTGCTGTGTTTGAGTACCTCTAACTCTATTCTAGAGATTTCATTAGAAGGTTGTAAAAAGTAATTTTTCTCTTATTCAGATACTTTCTCTCCAAAATTAATTTTTTACGCCCTCCTTGCTTAATTTTTTTCCCTGTAGGCATAAGAAAGATGAGATGCATCAGTCCAACGGTTGTTCAGCAAACCAGTGACACAGTGTGTTGGACAACATAATTATGTAAGAAACCCTAGCATGTCTTTAAGGCTTTCCCCTAAATGCACAAAATGACTTAAAATTAACAGGCTAATTCTGTGCAGTTGCCCTTTATGAGGCATAATAGCACCAGCAAGGTTTTCAGGATGGCACGAGGCACTAACACACCAGGTGCTGTGTCCTAAATAGCATCTCAAGATACAATTAATGATGCCCCTGTCTCTGACACAGCCTTGAGAAGACACATGTGCTTTCCAAAGTGAAATAATAAAACTGTAGCAGCCCCTCTGTGAGAAAAATTGTCATATGACTAATAACTGTATTTCTGAATTGGTCATTTAGAGAGACAAATTTAAAGATGCTTGAAAAGCACCTCATGCCAAAATATCAAAACATTTTAAAAGTTAAAAATTAAAACATTAAACAGCTAAAAACCTATAAAAGACTACTTCTAACAAGTTTCAAACAGATTTAAAATCATTTTCCCACATCTTTAACATGCATAAAACTGTAACACCATTTTAGATATGTCTTATATTAAGAAATTTGTGTATAAAGCAAGACTCCAGAGTCTTGACTTTTAGAAAAACATTTACATGCTTACAAATGCTGTAACAAGATAATTTTCCCTGTATCTAAATTCAACCCACATCCTTTTTGAGGTATGGTGCAATATACATATAGATGCAGTTTAAACTTTGTTTAAGCAGCACAAGCACAATACCTTTATTTAAATGTTAAGAATCACTATCACTTCCACTTTTTCTAGTCATGTAAAATACACAGTGCTCCCCTCCCTTTTTGGAGGAATCTTATTGTGATATCAGGAAATGGAAGAGACACTTGTAAGCTTTGCTTCACAGATTTTAGAAGAATCATGTATATCTACGTGTATTGCAAGATAAACTCACTAGATCTGAAATAAAGCATAAATGAATTCTAAATTCTTAGGTCTTCAGAGCTCCAGAATACTGAAAGCCTATGACTCTAAAAATGTTCATATAAACAGTTACATTTGTAGATAACAAACATGTTTTTACTACCGCCTTATTTAATAGCAAAGAAAACCAAGAAGAACAATAAACCTCAAAGCTACACTGACACAACATAAAAATAAACTGAGGTTAGTATGAACAGAACACAATGCAAGAACTACTAAAATCAGAAAATAAGCACGCAGAAAAAATAAGTGAATAGACCTACGCTATAGCAGTGAACGTAAGAGACGTAGTAGTCAAGTCTCAAGTCCCCAGTGTTATTCATCTTCACAGAGCCCATCTTCTAACACTGAAGCTCAGTGCACTGCTCCACAACTAGGCAAAAGCCCTGTGCTTTGGGTTAAACCCAGGTTCCCTTCAAGCTAAGCCTTGCTGTGAACATGCGAGCACAATTAAATTGAACTTGAGCAACATATTAACCCCTCAGCTGATGGCTACTAGAGGGTTTTTCTTTTTTCCTGTTACTGTTTACTGCAGGGTTGATATTATTTACAAAATTTGCAGCGAGGAAAAAAGCAGAATTAGTTGAATCTGAAACATATTGCCAAAATCAAGTTTGGCTCTATAAATAAAGGGGTTTTTTGTACTTGTTTTGTAAAGGGAAATATCCTTTAACTTTTACTTCTGTGTATTAAGAAAGAGGGCTACATGTAAATAAACCTGAAATATAGATGCAAACTTTACACATTTTACAGTAATTATTTTCCCTAGGAAAAATAGTGTAGAATTAATTTATTCAAAGTACTAGATGAAAGTAATTAAACTTGTTCATGCTTCACTTAACATTTATTTTACTAGAAATGTGACTGCTATTTGGCTCAATACAAATTTCCATCTCTACAAAAAGACACGTCCCAAACTACTGCTACAAGTACAATTTTGTCCTGATTTCACCCAGAAAATATATTTGTTCTCACTGCATACATATCACTCAATAACATTAGAAAGGCACAGTGAGTCCTAAGGAATTTTTTTTTCTCATGTCCCAGGAGCATGTATAACACCACAAAAACAGCAGTAGATGGCTAATGTGGTTTCCAAGGGAAGATTTATTCCTCTACTTGTTGAAACAGTACTTATTAACACAACTAATGTAGACCACCAGAAAATCTCACTGGACTTTCCTGAGCTCACAGAATTTTGTCCTGTGTTTTTTAATTCTCTTCAACTAAAGATGATGTAGATGTCTCCTTTTCATTAATGCTAGATTTTTTAAAGTACTTTTCTTGCTGAAAACATTACTTTTTATCACTTTGAATTCTAGTTATAACATTTTGCTTTGCAGTTGTACAAAATATTTTATATTGAATTTCCAAGCTTTTAAATTACTGCATATCATTTTTTCTGCCTATGTTAAGTCATTACATCAGAAACAGCAGCATAAAAAGCAAAGGTTTCAAAAAGCTTTAGCTAAAAGCAAGGCTTTTATTCTAGTATATGTTTTGCCAATGACCAGGCCCAACAAAAATGATAGCACCAGCAAAAAGATGAACCAATACACAGACTGTATTGTACACAAGAAGGACATTCCATGAATGATCGCTGGGGGTACAAACAGATCAATCAGCTGGTACATAATCGATGCCACCCCCAGCGATCCCACAAAAGATGTGACTCTGCCCACAACAGGTGGTACAGAGACCCAAGGTTGCCCACACTTGGCATGGGAAACAGCCAAACCAGCAGGCTGAATACATAAGAGAAAGGTGCCCACATGGTGACTCTCACCCGATCGACCTGTGTTCACAAATGTCTTAAGCAGACTGGAGCCCAGCTCCAGGGAGAGTCAGGAGGTCTGCCCTGAACCAGGAAGCTCTGGGGAGTGCACTCCACAGAGAGACACTCCTGACTCCCTGCCAGTGGTCCCAGCTTTTATCCCCCAGCAGACACCTGACCTTTGTCAACTCAGTGCAGGACCCCTGGGGCTCATTTCCCTTCTGGCTCTCCCTGCAGGGCCGGCCGCACCCTGGGGGGAAGCTATAAGGTAAACTCACCCCCTCTTTATGAAGGGCTGTGGGAATCACCCATATGTCAACCTTAATTCAAGGCTTGGGGTTCAGACCCCAGCATTTCAGTATATAACTAAATATTCTAGTACATTCTAGTATATAACTAAAGAACAATTGAAAAAAATAAAAGGTAGGTATAACTCTTCTTGGAAGAAGCAGTGGCTTAGGCCATTTGACAGTTACATGGTTTTGCCTTCACTATCTTCAAAAGTAATGAACAAAACTATCATTAAAAAACAAACAAGCAAAACCCAAACCACCCAAGCTCCCAATAAAATACCTCTGAGAACACAAGAAATAAAGGAAGGCAGAAAGGAGCGATCTACATTTTAAATCTCTGTTACATTCTCATGAAAAAAGGAAAATGGCAATAGCTATTAATTTCTTGCCTCAACAGTGATCCTGAGAATTAAACCACAGAGTGGGTTTTGTCACAAGGAGCATCTACTTTCTCTCTCAAAGTGGGTGTTTACTTCCCAGAGCCAGGAAAACAGTGAAATGGCCAACTATAGGAATCAGCAGGATTATAAAACTCTAACACACCTCTTGCTTCATTCAGCGGTTAGGAATGGGTTGTAAAGCTTAATAGTATTTAAAGCTAGTTTTTTGTCCCTCTCTTGCAGGAGAAAGGAGATAAAGGCCAGGCTGTCCTGGCAACAATTGCAGTGTTTAGGAAATTGTTAGAAAGCATGGTCATAACTAACGAACAAATTCTGCAGGTAATTCAAGAGAAACTTAGACCAAAGAAAAAGTACAAGAGCATTTATTGCTCATATCTTTGGACACAAACTGGAACAGGTGAAATTGCTCTCCATCTGCTGGCTTCCCTAAAGATTTTGCAACGTGACAGCTGCTCTGTAATAGGGTGAGATGTTGACAAGAAGATGAAAATACAATTGGTCATGTTCTTTACAAATAGAAGAACTGGAAGGCTGGAAAGCCTTTTCTTATTTCAGCCTGATAAAAGCAGTCTTCCTCATCTTATTCAAAGTTTTAAGCAAACAATACTGAGTATAAGAAGGTTCTGAATGACAGAGCTTGAAAAACTAAGACTGACAGACTGACTTCTACTGCTCTCATCTCTTCTAGCAGCCCAGAAAGCAGAAGCTGTTTGCAGTGGTATCATCACGACTGCTAGATACTGTGAAATCTTAACTAGTTTAAATGAGAAACTAAAGAAAAGCTGCTACTGCAGTTACACCCCTGCCCTGGTTCCAGGAAGTTTCTAATTTCAAAAAGAAAGTTCTTAAAATGATGAAAAGGTAAGGTAAATACAGCCAAGAGTAAAAATAAAGGTCTCACATTTCCTGGCAGATTTCAGTGACAGGAACTCAATTGTAGCTGACAATATTTATCCCCTCCAGAGAGGAGAGAAGGCTAATTTAGTACTTTGGAAGTTCACAATCTGTTCCACACATACCTTAGTAAGGAAAGTCAGTTGCTGCAATACTGTATGCACAGTTTGTATGATCAATTTACCTGGATACATATATAAACAGACAGTAAATTCATCTGGATAAACTGGGTAATAAAGACAGAAATCCACTGTGATTGCTATATGAAGTTCCTTCAGTGTTTCCAGTGGAAGCATAGTGTATGTTGACATCACAATCATAAAAATTTCCCTAGGAAACTGAATAAGAGACAGAGTGATGGTGCACATTTCTGCTTTTCTTAGCGTATTGTTTACCAGAGAGATCTGCAAACATTAGCAATTTACAAGTACTTGAGAGAATAAAAAAAAAAAAAGCTACTATTAGCTCTCCAAGAACTGAAGTAACATCTTCATAGTTACAGGCCTTTCACAGATCATTCAACAAAATTTCTGTAGTTGAAAACCAGGTTTGATTTGGACAAAGCATGTCTGGAATGAAGTGGCTGAAAATGGAGAGACATAATATTTTTATACATTATAAGGCAAAAAAGCTATGATCATTTATACTTAAAATAAGTACCATGTTAAAATCCCATAACCCTTTGTAGATTCCTAGCAGAGATTCGTGGTCATTTTTTAGCTGTTTTTAACTGAAAACCATTTGTCTGGAGTTGGTCTTTCCAGTTTCATCTTCAACAAACAACAGAGGACACTCATGTTTGGAAGCTCAAAAAGTGTTTCTATGTTGTGATGTGTGCAAGTTCAAAAACACAAGTGGTAAACCGCAATACTGTGGCTTAAAATTAACTTTGCGCTCTTTATGCTCAAATGGTTCTGTACTGAAAAAGTCTGTAAGTTCTTCCTAAAAACCTGATGTCTTTCACTTCCTTTTCAACTCTTTCTAGTCTATTTATCCCTTCCATTCCCCAGAATTTTCTCTGTTCTTATGATCTGCAGGTACAGTTAATGTTTCTCACACATCAACAGCAAGAATTGTGAAGAATCTTTATCTGCCTGTTGCATTTCTTATGCTTATGGTGACCAGGAACAGAAAGCGTGTCAGAGCTGCCAGCAGAGACACTCTTAAGAACAGGAATAACACAAATCACCCACAGCAAAGATCATTCTGCTAGACCAAAGTACAAACTAACAGGATTTTTAAGAAAGGAAACAGTATCTGAGTCAGGATAACACATTCCTCTTTTTACAAAGGATATTTCACAACATATTCCTAAATTTTGGCATCAGAATAGAAAGCTATCAGAAATATCAAACATATTTATAATTTGTAGGAATGTACTCAGCATTGACTGACATTCAGAAAGTCACAATCCAGTAAAAATGGTGCAGTGTAGAATGTCTGAAATTATTTGAGGACATCCTTCCATTTGCCTGTTTCAAAGTTCATAATACAAAGGGTGTCACTGGACAGAATTTTTGTGAATATACACTTTAGAACACATATATTCCATGGACTGCTTGCTGCAGGCCTGTTGAGAGACAGATGGCTAAATCTATTGTCCTGGTTTCCATTTGATGGCATATTTTAAAAGACAGAAGTACATGACATTAATGTAGTATACTAATATTACTTCCTAAAAAAAAATTGACTAATATGAAGTTCAAAATTTGCAGGCATGAAAATATACTGATAGGAGGGTGCTTCATCAGTAACTGTAAGTGGAAAAGAAAAAGAACAATGAGAATTAAGAAGAAAACTGATACCACACGAAAACCTCATCACTATGGGGTAATGCATGTTAGGAAGTTATCCGAGAACTGGCTTACAGCCTTGTAGGAACACAAGAAATCAAACAACTAAAGCAAAAGGAAATGATAGCTCAGAACTTTCTTTGCTCTTATTTTACATGATCAACTTTAGACTGTGACGTTTCAACTAAAAAAATTTCAGTTTGCTAAGAAATTTTGTAACTGTTGATACTTTTTGAGTAACCCATAGAGAATAACTTTTTCCACTTACCTTCTTATAGACAGAATAGCAGGATTACATTTTACTTTTCTGATGAATAAGGGCCAAAAGCATCCCAGCTAAATAAAATCCTTGCAGCACTGCACAATCATCAATATTCATCTACCTGCTATTTCAAGTAAGCTCACAAAATGGTTAGTTAAAAAATGTAAAACCAAATCACCTGCAGAGCAATCGTGGTATTCTTCGCAGGATATTTCCCCACCAGTCCTTGTTCTTTGCGTTTCTTGAATTTCCTAAAGTAGTCCTGTATCAGGAAGGTGGCATAGAACTTCCCCACGGTTACCTCATCATCTAAATGAACAGACCAGACAGATCTCTCCCAAGTCAGCACATTTATCAATACCTGCACACTCATACCTCATTTAGGGGGAAAGATGCGATGGGTGCAATAAGTACTACTCCTTTCAGCTTACAACGATGGAACCTGTAGCTAGCTTAAAAGCAATGTTTTAGCAAGCAGTTGAGGTTCAGTCAGTTAACTGAACCCATCTTTAATAAAGAAGAAAATACTTTACTATGTTTCATGTACTCCTAAGGAAGTTTGTGTAAGTTTCTAACAAAACCATAAACATGTTTGTATATACATAGAAACTGAAAGATTGGATTTAGGTACTTGGCACATACAGATTAAAATAAAAGTTACTGTTATTTACATAGATTTATGTTCATAAGAGTGATTCGATTTAAAAAAAAAAAAAAAAAAGAAAAAGTCTTGCTTACACCACTGATCTGTTTTTCCACTGCTGGGCCAATTTTGCTTAGGCAGTGTATGGTATTGCTCTGATTGCATAAGTACTTGGGCACCATTCCAGCCTGCTTTGCTATGCACGTTTTTTTATTGGTGTCATGCCTGCACTGTAACACCTGAGCAACTTCCAGTTGGAATTTTGTGTCCTGGATGTTCACATCGGGCTGTAACTTCTGCTATCTTATTGTCACTCAATAAGACAGATTCTAGACTTTGAGGAAATCCCACAGAAGTTACAATTTCATGTATTTTTATGAGGTTCCTGTTTAAATAAAAATGTTGTTCAAGATATGTAACAATCATAGTAAATACAAAACAACATGATGCTTTCCCGTGCTGTTGTATTTTATCAGCTCTACAATGCTGATAGAAGGAAAATAATTTCCATCAGTAAATTCAGTACAATTCAAAAGATAGGCAAACAGCAGGTGCAGTAAAGCCTAGAATTTAACAGAGTCACTGTTGTGAACAAAATCTAAACTTCAAAGTCTTTGAAGTTCAAAGGCCGGTACCTCACAGGGTATTGAAATCACCTGGTTCACAGAATGTTAAGAAAGTGTCTGTTTTGTGAGTTCCGTTGCACCATTCAGCTATGCAAGTCTGACCGCTTGCCAGAAAACTAGGAGTAGTTTTCTATTTAAAAACATTGCTTTTGTTTTCATGCTCTTTTTTTTTTCCCCTCTAGAGTTATCCACCATGAAGTTAGACGTTTCTCTTTCTGCTGTGTTGCCTTATCTCTTGGGTTTTTTCAGTATCTTGAGATAGCTGTTTGTAATGTGGTTTCTGGTTGGCTACTGTTACACATAGAGGACGGCTGGTGTGGTTTAGGCATCAAAGTTCTCCCTGCTGTTAGGGCTCAGATCCTGATGGGCACTTAGTTCAATTCCCTTTCCAGCTGCCCTTACTGGGATAGACAGGTGCTTCACACATCTCAGGATCTGGGTTAATCTGTACAGTTGTAATCTGACTAAATATAGATAATCTATCATGCCCAGACATTTTAACACATCTTTGTCAGAAAGTATGGATTTTTTTTGTTTTATGTCACTTGTTTTCTCCATATTTTAACTCTTTAATAGAGCCTTAGGATAGAGTTGAGTTTGGTTTTTAGTTTTGCCGATTTTTTTTTTAAATACATTCTGTTAAGCAAGCTTTGTCTCTGATTGTCAAGCAAATTCTCTAATGAACTGTCATATACTGTAGCTCCATACATTAACATTTGATTAAAAGTTTCCTTGTGTCTGTTTTATCAATAATCATGTCCCAAAGTATATTTCACTAATTATAGTATTTCTACTAGTATTTTTACCTGCAATATGACAGCTTTTGCTAATTTAAATTTAATCTCCATCTTTTTGTTACTTGCTTTCACATCAAGAAAAAGGATGGGGAAAACCAATCCATGTACAATACTGTTTGAACTCATTTTTATCTTTGTGAACAAAATTTGTCTCAAAATGAATCCTCTACCATTCAAAATAAGCTCCTTTCATTATAACGTCTGAAATGAGCTGTATGCCTGTGAGAAAGCACGAAAGGCTTTAACTTCAGTAGAAATGCACCAGGGATGTATTCTCCCAGCATTGCACTTGCCTTTAAATGTATCAAAGCAAAAATAATAATAGTAAAAGCTTTAAAATATCTTGGTTGGGAGATCAGTCTGTTGCAGAAAATACCTTAGCACATTAAAAAGCCTGCTCTGACAAATACATCTCTTCAAAGGTTCGAGTCTCAGCGGTTTGTGCTAGGAAATAGCAGGAACTCCATGGTTCACAAGAAAAGCTCATCAGTCTACAGATCCAATCTGAGCAGTAAAAAGCTTTTTAATTGACTCCACAAATATAATTTCTAAACTTTTTGTGAACAGTTGCTTTCATGTTCATCTGTAATCTTCCTTGGCAGCTCCTCAAGAGACTAATGGTGTTTTGTATTAGGAAGAGATCTCTTATAAAACATCTAATCTAAACTTGCCAGCCTCAGTTTAGCTGAATCCATTGATCTGCAACATAGCAGTTTGGTCAGACTCCCCAGATAACCTTTCCCCATCCTTTATAGTATCTTGTTTCAAGTATTTGAATAGAATACAGATAATAATAGAATAAGGAAGTGATAGAGCAAATGGCTCCCAGAAAGAACAAGCACACAGAAGTGACAGACTTGATATAACATATACTACTATGGGTTGCATTTAAAGCATTGTCTCAAGTCAGCCTATGACATTGCACAACTACTGACTGTACCTGCACAGTCTCAGTAGGCAGAAATGAAGGGTCCTTATTGATCACTCAGTTTCTGTAAGCATCCCAGAGGAATGCACTCCCAGCTGGCTGAGTTACGCACCCCCAGTCCGTATGCACCCTCAAGCAGTGTGGTGCTGCACAGGCACAGTCAGTTCTACTGCAGACACACGCACACCAGAACTGAAGCCTGGCCAAGAGGAGCCATCCTTGGCTTTGCTTTTTAACACACATATAGCCAGATATGGACAGGTATAGGGAGGCAGCTAAGCGTAACTGACCACAGAACAGACAAATCTATGACAATTAGTGATAGCAAAAGGGATCGTTTCAGTAGGAAGTTTTTGGAACTGGGCAAAAAGCGTTAGGCAGGATTAAACGGGCTTGCAGGGGGAGAATGGGGAGTTTAGAGAATACAGGTGAAGCTTCAGCGAGTTGTATGGATTTCTCTTATTCTTTAGTCTCTTAAGAATGTTAACTGCTTCATACATTCAGGCGTTTCACCAACATTCTGGGGTTTTGTAAAGCAGTTTCATTTTTCTGTATTGGAAATGTATTGCTAACTATTAACTTTTTAATTAAGTTATATTAATGAGTTATTTAACCAGTACCAGTAGTTAACTAATGGTTCATTTCTAGTGGTTCTATTTATAATTCAGGGGGGAAAAAAAACCTATTTTTGATGTTTTCATGCTGCTCTGCAAACAATTGTTCTGTTTGTGTTCTGGAGGCATGGGCACGAGCACACAAAGGGTCTCGCATTTAGTAGCGCCAGCAAAAGTAATACCGGAGGAAAACACTATAAACTAGATCACTCAATATGATTAAGTGCAAGTGATTTTATCATTGAATTTGGATACTTTGTTAATTTATACTGAAAAGAATTTTCTGCCTCCTAGTAGATTATCAGCTGTCACTGGTGTTATTGTCACATACAATTTTCTATTGAATATTAAACATGAATAGAAACGAATTTCTACTCTACACTAAGCTATTTTACACTCCTTTGGTGCATGAATGTAAAACAGCCACATTCCTCTTTTTTCTAGATGGGTTACAATATTTTCAGTTTTCAGATAAGTCACAACAAGGTCCACAGAGAAACAAACCAAGATGAAATATAAAAATTCACCAATTTTAGGGACTTCCCAACATGTTTTTGTTTATACTGGGTTGTAGAAGCCATGCTGTTCCCTATTGATTGAGCAGTGGTCCAGGTTTTCAGCCTTCTAGCTACACTGAAGAGCTACATTTGCAGAATATTAGCAATGAATTTTAGTACAGCTGAAAAGAAATATACAGCTTATATTCAGCAATGAAATGAAGCTGAAGTTAACAGTGAGGTACAATGTAAGATTAATTCTAGGAATGTAATCTTTACAGATTCTTTGTCAGATTGTTTTAAGCAGGCACAGCTTGCTATTCTGAAGCACGTGTCTCTATTTCAATTAAAAAATGTAGGGGAATAAAGTTGGCAAGAGGCAACACTAATTCCATGCCACCACCCTAAAACAGAATTGCTTCAGAATATTCGGAAAGACTCATAGTTGAAAGGAACAGAGGCTGCAGAAAAAGCTCAAGCACATAGTTACAACAATAACAAAGCAATTCATCTATGCCATGCAAGCACTTAGGTGTAAGGCTAAAAACAACAGTAGAACACAAAAAGTCGTTTTAAATGTGCAGTATCAGTTCCCCTTTGGATAGTCAAATTTGCTAGATTTTTGCCTTTATCCCCACAATGATCTGGCAGTCCCCACACCGGCAGCAAGTGGGTCCCTCCAGCGACAAAGCTAATGCTGCTTCCTGGGTCATGCTGCAGAGCAGCGCAGCCAGCATGCTCCTCTCCCTGGGGACTGAGGGTGTCACCTTCAGAAAGGGATCAGCCTCCACCACCATCAGGCCTGCGATCTTGAGTCTGCTTCCAAACCTGAGTCTGAGCAGTCTTGAAAGCTGCCGTAACACTACAGAAGTACAATGAACTACAAGAAACACCAGATGATTACAATGGATCTAGGTATTGGATGTCTAGATAAACACATCCTGGGGGTGGGTGACATTGCAACAGATCCTGCACCTTTAAAACTTGAAAAAGCATGTTAAAAAGTCACCTAAAACCTATTCTAGAGAGTATTAATAAAAATTTATATAAGCTGCCGTAACACTACAGAAGTACAATGAACTACAAGAAACACCAGATGATTACAATGGATCTAGGTATTGGATGTCTAGATAAACACATCCTGGGGGTGGGTGACATTGCAACAGATCCTGCACCTTTAAAACTTGAAAAAGCATGTTAAAAAGTCACCTAAAACCTATTCTAGAGAGTATTAATAAAAATTTATATATTGAAAAAGACT
This sequence comes from Merops nubicus, assembly GCF_000691845.1. Lineage (NCBI taxonomy): Eukaryota > Metazoa > Chordata > Aves > Coraciiformes > Meropidae > Merops > Merops nubicus. The sequence goes on from NW_008634061.1 coordinate 44,811, forward strand.
AAATATATATATTAGGCATATATATTTATATATTTTTAAAAAGAGAGATATAACAAATACCTGATGTGCCCTTTTACAGCACGTACGAATAATTAATATAAATATACGTGCCTTGTAGTTCTCACAATTGTATTGGGGTAGAATTTAAGCACCACTCTATGTGGGCCATAACCATATCTCAGTTATACTGTCATAAATCCGAACCATTTCCATTATCTGTTGACTATGGAACAGCTCTGGTTTAAACTAGTGTAACTGAGATAATTTAGCCTCTTCTTTTATTAATTTAGAAAAAAAAAAAAGCTAGCAAATATTTTTTTGCATTCTCCCATTATTCAACATATACAAAGATATAAGCTATAATGTCCACTGTCAAGCTTAATTAGTACAAAATGTTATTTTGCTCAACACATTAAAGTCAAACTAGTTTATTGTGATGAACAATTTCAAGACTTGATTTCAAGACTAGATTTAGGTCTAATAAGGTATTTCTTTCAAGCAAGAATATAAGCATAATATTTTCCTCTCTCTCTAATTTAAGGAAGTTGTACTTATCACAACTATATGTATTATCCGATGTAAAAGGATATAATTTGTTTGATATATATTTGTTATTATTGTTTATTGTCCTTTAATGACATTATAATTGTGAAACTCAGTAATTTTAATTCTTTGGTTCCTAGGAATCTAGAAAGACCAAAATGCACAGAGAATAGCATATTGCAAAGTGTATCAGACTGACCGCCAGCTGGAGGGACAACTTGGTCCAGTAATTTCATGCTTGTTTTCTTCCATATTTTCTTTATAACTGCTCTAAGTTCTTCATTTGCTTGCTCTAGATTACCTGTGACAATGAAACAGAAAAATGGAAGATGGCAATTACATTTCAGCCATCTGCAATGAATGATCCTTTGGATACTAACTAGCCATGTATAAAAAGAAAAAAGACAGTGATAAGGACACTTTGCAGCAAGCCCAACATGCAAGAAGTAGCAGAGAACAACACTACAACTAAAGAGAAGAAAGGGTGTAAGACAGTGGGCTCCTGGGGCTTTCAAATCAGCCTGTGGAGTACCGCAAAGATCAACAGCAGTTTACACATCTTGGCTCTACTCTGTCAATGCTTAGTAACTTCCACCTAAACTGTGCAGAAAGTGATAAGCTGCTCTTTGCAAATGGCTTCTTTCTTGATTCAAAGCTGAGTCTTTGTTTAATCATACTAATTACTTGCACAGGCTTGAAAGTTGAGGCAACTGACTACTGAGCATTTTTCATCTAACACAGCACTCACCTAAGCCACCTCAATGCCCGAGGGGGCTTAATCTAATCACTTTGTTATTGGCAGACTGACCAGGTAAAAGCATATAACAATTTCTGAGATTTCCTGGGCTCTGGCCTCACTGACCCTTTCATTTTCTAGCAAATCATTCCTAGCAACAGTGACTACAATCCATGATCCAAAAGCAAACCAAATCCAGTGAGACTAAGGCAGCCTTACTCACATCCAGAAAAATGAGCAAAGAGAATTGTAACTTTTCCTCATTGTACCTTCTGAAAAGCACAGTAAAGTCTTTACAGCTAAGAACCTTACCTTCTGTTTTTATCTTTAAAGCAGTCCTAACCAAAGCAAACAAAGTAGCATTGAACATGACGGTTCCATCACTGTTTAGTGGCATATTCATGGCCACTAACCTCTGTAAATGAGAAAAGGAGAAGAAATTTAATGTCTCTTTGTTTGAAAAAAGCTCCTGTAATTTTAATTTCTGAAAAGGTGATACTGTCTAAGAATAACATCCACTGAGAGGCATATGTCTTCAAAAAAAGTTGAGTCCTCAATCCCAGCTGCACGTAACAACCCCCCAATATTGCTTCTTTCTGCTATCAATCACAGGCATGCTTATAGAAAAACAAAAACTGTTCAGGAGCTTTCATGAGCTATTTATTGAGTTATTTTGCAAACACCAAAGCCCAGTCCTTGGCTGTGACTCTAAGTTACACAATGCAAGTATTAAGGACAGATGGGGCTATTTAAAAGAACACGCTCCAGTTGCTCTCATGTTCCAGGTTTCCCATGGATTCCTCCAGCCTCATACTCTATGAAGAACTACTGCACCATTTGTGTCATGTATAAGCTGATTCATTTCCCAGGTAACTCTTTTCAATGAAGTTGTGCATCTTTTATGTTGTCTACACTGAATTAGTGTGAAATGGGCTTTCCTCTCTGGATGAGTCCATCTCTGCATTAGACTGTTCATCTTTTAGAGCAGTGTTGCTGTAACTCAGTCTGTCAGAACAGTACTTAATCTATCAAATTCTTTTCCTAACATCTGACATGGATTTTATTCTATTCTAGTTTAAAAGTTATCAAAACCAACTGGATAATTTATCTTAACATATAGACACAGGTTTTCTTTAAGTATGTCTTGTGGCATTGCACTTGAACCCAGTGTTTTACATGTCAGTTCACATATTTATAAAACAGATAGAAATCTAAATGACAGCGCTGTTGTAATGATCCTTTAATTGAAAGGCTTGATCTTATTCCTATTGCTATTGCTAAACCCAAAATATACATAGTTCTGAAGTACTCAATTATTCATCTGTGTTGCTTTTCAAGTTTTATATTAAAATGCAATTGAAATGCAATCATTTACATTGCACATTGTGCCTGACAAATTCTATATCATTTTATATTCCCTTTATTTTTCAGTCTTCTCACTCACTGCTACATATTATATTGCACACTGCTATTCATCTCAGCTTCATTTACCACCTTGCAGCCCCCACCTTTCAGGCTCATTTCTGTGTTTCATGTGCAGCAAAATTCTCATAAATGTGACTGTAAAAGTACTGTATCAAAACTTCATTGTCAATTAAACTACCATGCTCTTCCCCCTGGGCCTGAAGAAAAATCAGAAATGTCACTGGATTAAAGCAGCCAACGCAATATGTGACACTGGGTCACCAGAAATGCTGGGATGAGGTAGATCATATACATGACAACAACAGACTTAACGACAGATTCAGACTGGCCCCTTTCATTTTGATGCGGACTGCTCAAATGACTACACTGGAAGAAATTACACTAATTTTGCTGGTTTAAGTTAAGCTTGCAAAAAAGTGGGAAAACTTGAGAGTGAGGGAGACCTTGAGAACAGACAGGATTACTGTGCATATGTGACACACATGAGGCAGAACTGAATGAACTGTGAGACAAACCTAGAACGAAAACAGGGTAAAACCTACCTTGCAGGCAACTCGGTGAGGGCATAATTTGCCAAAACCAAGTGGTGGCTGAATGCGTCTCAGTAATGTAACCACATCAAGATGCTTTATTCTTCCCCTGGAAGCAACAGACACTTCAGTTACCAAACATACCTCTATTCCCAAACAATATACTATGCTCTGCTTTTATTGTTCTTACCACATAAAGTGTATCATAGAAATGACCTGACTTACTTTGCTTCAGGGTCATATTCTGACCATATCCTTTTGAACTCATCCAAATGATGGGGACCCAGAATAGACCAATCACGTGTTAAATAATCGAAGTTATCCATAATGACAGCCACAAATAAGTTTATAATCTAAAAGAGTAATTAATAACAATCTGTCTTAATTATTTTGAAATTAAAAAAAATATTCAATAAACAAAATAATTCTCCAAGGTGGCAGGTTAAGAATTCAAACAAATAAATTGATCTAATAAATGATTTTTGGCAAATATCAAATATTGCAGAAAATACTTGTTAACCATTTAACTAACTGGAAGCCTATCAAGTAGTGATATGAAAAGTGTGTGATTCTGTTTCAAGAGTACTCAGTCACTGACATAGCCTGTAGCATGGTTTTGTTTCTCTTCCTTGATCTGCCAGTTGCTACTACATCAAATTAAGAAATGGATCAAATACATGCATTTGACACATGCAAACAGCTTTTGTATTAATAGGATTCAATGTCATGATAGTATTTTGTTACCACAGCAGATGATACAGAACAGCAGAACATGTATGTTTACATGTAGTTCACAGAATTCTGTTCGACCACTCTCCTTTTGCAAGGAGAACAGTACTGTCAATAGAGCAAATCAACCAGCTTAAACCAGACACCTGCAATGAGGAAAAACATTTTCCAAAACGTGCCACAGTTTGAGCACACTTGTAGAGACAAAAATCCTAACTCTGCTAAGTTTAAATAATACAAATAGCTTTACTGGTAAGTCAAAGGAATTTTAAAATTCTTAAAAATTTATTATTAATATTTAATGATACTATTGAGAAGTGTGTGAAGTAACAGCTGATTAAAAGACTTTTAACTTAGTTTTCAAATGTGCAACCAATCACTCCTGCATATATGTTGTGAAAAGAAGATCTCACACATAAGAATTTAGAAGCATAGAATGGTTTGTGTTGGAAGGGACCAGTAAATGTCACCTTGTCAAACCCTCCTGCTCTTCAACCAGAGTAGGTTGCTCAGAGCCCCAACCAATGTGACCTTGAATGTTTCCAGGGATGGGGCTTCTATTATCTCTCTGGGCAACCTATGCCAGTGTTTCACCACCTTCATCATAAAAATCAGTATAAGATAGAGGATTTAGGATTCCGTATTGAAAAATAAAACCTTGCAAAAATATTTCAGCTCTGAGATTTTCAATCATTCTCTGAACCCGCTGCTCTCTTAGCTCAGGAGAAAGTCAATTTGCCCAAGTTCATTTCCATTAATACGCACAAGCTAAACTCACCAAAAATGCACAAAGCATGTAAAAACTGATAAAATAAATGATGGCAAAATTGCTTCCACATGTGTATTCTTCCCCTGGATTATAATCGGATTCTGGATCACAGCGTTTCCCAGGCAAACATGCCAGCATGATTTCCTGCCAGGCTTCGCCAGTCGCACACCTTTATAAGGTCACAAAGATAAATTAGGTGTTACTTGATCAAAATGGATTAAATATGTACTAATTTGTTAAGGTCTGACTAAATGCTTGGAGCTGTACAAGCACAAATGTGAAGACAGACTGTGAACTTTTCAGAGCAGGAACTAATTAAAAAAAATACCAAGCATGTTTCAGAAATTGCAAGCATAGATCTGACACTGAAGACAGATTGTTATAAGGTAGACTAATGGCACCACAAAGACTTGCATGTAAAAATTTGAACCCAACTGTGATTTACAAGTCAAATACTTATTGCAGTGGAGCTGCTCTGTACAAAAGTGGTGCTGTGCATGAAAACACATAAAAGTTGAAAATATCTGTTTGTAAAATATTAATTGCCTTTTCCTCAGTATGGTTAGAGAAATTCTTGTCTTTAACTTCCACTATTATATTTTTTGCATAGTTAGGCAATGCCTGTGTAAAGACCCATGATTTCAAATATTTAAAAGACAACTACATATTTATGATGATTTTGGCTGTGTTCATTGCCTAGTTCCAAAGGCAAAAGTCTTTACATGCATGAAGTGACTTAGATCTCATTGGGTGATGCCCTTGGTCTCAGATAAGGAACTATCTGCCAGCTCTGCCAACCAGGTCAGTAATAATGCATAGGAGCCTAGTGGAGTTAGAGAATCACAGGGAAGAGAGGCTGTCATCTTTAGAGGCATCCATGTTTCATGTCATTCCCTCTCCTTGCTCCAGGACACTTTGAAGTACTCCTAGCAAATTTTTACCCTTTTCTTCAGCTCTCTAGCAATGGAGATTCCATAATCACCCTCGATCAAGACTGAGCTGCCTTTGCCATTGAGAACGTTTTGCCTACTGCTTATCTAGTATTTTCCTTCTGCAAGTTACACCCTCTACTTCTTGTCATCCCTTCAGAAAATGTAAAGAACAGTTTATTTATCTTCACAATAACCTTTCACTCTTTCAAGCTGCCATGCTATCCATGCTTCTCAAGATTACAATAAGGGCACAGTCTTTTTCACCATTCCCAACACCTACACAGAGATATCAGAGCTGACTAGGTTTGGGCTAAATGTGAAGACAATTACTCCACAAATGAGATGTTTGACAATAGCTTTCATGTGTTCAAGGTCTGTATCACTTGATTAGAACCCTGCTGTGCCAACGAACTCTCAGCATACACCATACAGAGTATGTGCTTGCTACATTAAATTCCTTCACACCTGCAAACACCTTTTGAACAAATTCATGGCACAAGAGCTACAGACACACCTCATAGATCAATGAAATGGGATGCATTAAGTAAGAGTTAAGGTATACTTACCTGAAGAGGAGGAGGACTGCTTGGGGGAAAGTCTGAAAATTGTTGTTTCTGTTTATTTGATTGTTGTCCCTCATGGCCACTTTTCCAAATACCTACAATAAAACGGGATTTTGACTTTTGTCCCAGTGATCTGCACTGTCAGAAGCTGTAGGCCTTGCAGTCTAAACTGGTTTCAGTATATATGAAAAATACTTTCACAAATACACTTTCTTTACTCTTTAGATTTTTCCTGACAATGATGTAAATGCAGTGAATTTATCATCTGTACAAGATAGTTCTTAATCATTTATTTTGGCATCAATAAACCATTATAATACTAATACATATTTTTTTATTTCAGGTGAGAAAATATTTGTTTTAAACTAGGACCTACAGTCATTTATTGATATTAACGTCCTACTGTGCTAAATATCATACATACTAGCAAGAAATAATTGCTGTCCTGCAAACCTCAAATCTAAATAAAGAAAAAAAGATGCCAAGGTGGCATCCAAAGCACAGAGAGCCTGAACATCCTATCTCAGCCAGATATAGAAATTAGTTCAGTTCTTCAAAATTAAATTGCAATTCTTTGTCTGCAAGACCATTCTTTATCCTCAATATAATACATTTATAACCTCTTACAACACAGCAAAAGTAGTTACTCATTGTAGTGAGATGAACGCCATTATGCTCTGTGTACATGCTGCTGGACTGTAAGGACACTAAGTTGCTTTTGAAGAAATGGTGAAGAGAATCAAGAAACAAAACCACTCTCCACAGCGTATTTCCTCTCATCCCATTTAGTTAGGAACTCCTTTAGTGCTGATTTGAACAACCTTACAACTTTGAGAATAAAAGAAAACATCTGTAAAGCTTTATGGATCACAGCCCAAATTCAGAATTCCTAACAGGGGCTTCTGCCAAAATGTTGATGGTCATCCAGCCACAGTCCTTAGGCACTGGATCTCATGTGGGGCATAGAGACTACCGTGTAGTTCAGACCACACTCTCAGCCACAGCCCCCTGGCTCAGTGCCTTCATCTGCTGCTTTCCCCCAGTCCAGGCAGCCCCTCTCAAATGGCTATCCCATCCTCCAACTAAAAAAGTTCCCAGTAGTAGGAATTTTAGGAGCAGTTTCCTGACAGGTCTCTCCTATCTAGCTGTCTCTAGTTATTGAGACTGGAGAGCCTGTTCTACCCTCAGCACTGCTGCTGGTGTGAGGAGTGGCACTTTCAGCCCAACAGCACACTTTTACATTTTCAGTTATCAAAATCCTTTTTGTGCTTGTACATCTTGTACATATATCCTACTCCTAACTGCAGGCTCAGCTGTACCTAAATCTTTGGCTATATTCCTTTCCTAGTTCTGTTCTTTTCATATGGGAAAGAAAAAAAAAAGCCAGGCATTCTTTCATACACTGATGCATAGGAATAAACTTCACAGGACATGGAAGCAGAGCAGCTTCTTTCAGCAAACCACAATATTATAAGCTCACAACAATCTCTTCTCTAGCATGTTTTTGGATTCTCTGACTACCAAAATCACTGCCTCAAAAAAATATTTTTACGCTACTCTGCAAGCTGTGCCTTACATACAGCACCACCCTCAAAGGAATCTTTTAATAAGTACCTTAGCAAACAAGTCTCAGAGTAGCAAAATGCTGCACTTTTATCAAATGCTAAAAAAAATTTCTGTGATTACCTGCATTCCAATGACAGCATAGATGAAGAACAGCATGGCTATCAGAAGAGCAACATAAGGCAGAGCCTAGAAACAGGACAGGTGCGTTGTTTTTTAATAATTTTACATCATAATCTTAATTTCCATTTACAAAAATACTTCCTCTGTACAACACAGGCTTTTCCAAGGTTTTTTCTTCCCATGCAAGTGCTTAAAATGTTATTACCTGTCACTCTTAATATTTTGCCTCATATAAGGAACACAGGCTTCATTATATTTTAAATAATTTCTGCCAGCAATCCAGGGGGAAGAATCATCTTTAGCAGCTTTTGATTTTATTTCCATTACAGATTCTGACAACACAAAGATACTTGCTTCCATACAGTTACAGAGTTCTATTGACTTCACATTCATCAAAGTTTCCAGGAGCATGGATTTAAATATCTACTTGTTACACTTTATTAAATCAGTTTTATATAACAAAAATAGGTTAAATTCCTCTTTTCTAGTCATCTAATAAAATTTGTGGAAGTATGAGACCTGGTGTGTCAAAAATATTCTATCTATCTGGTTTTAGATATACCAAATAATTTTTTAATGAGGTATTATAGAAATCTCATGGTAACAGTTAACATTAAATGACAAAGAATGAACCTTAGACTCACTGAAGTAACTGATGAAGTTTATTTTGGCATTAATATGCAAATATATTTAAATATGTCATTATTGATAGCAAAAACTTAAAAAGAAATTGGTTTTGGTGTATTTGTATTTGGTGTAGAAATGGTTGTAATTATAAAGCAAATTTAAAATAATTTTTCTAACCTGAAATGACTTAATAAATGTCCACAGTAAAGTTCTGATTCCTTCTCCTCTGCTAAGCAGCTTCACCAACCTCATCACCCGGAAGAGACGAAAAAAAGTGATGGAGATTCTAGCGCTGTCTTCGGAGTTCTGAAGAGCATCATGGAGAAGTCAAACCAAATACAAACTCAAACATGCAACACTTCCAGAAAAACAACACCAGATGCAAAGGTGGAAGAGGTAAGATTTGAAAATGCATTTTGAGGGCCTTTTCACCTTCTTAAGCATGATATGAAAGGAAAAAATACATGCTAAAAACACAGGACCTGTAGAAATGCTTCACACATCACATGCATTTCCAAGTTCTCTGGTATGTTAATAAGGACCATATTGGGTTTGTTTGTAGTAGACTTCATAGTACATTGACAATGAATGCAAACCACTGCATAACACCTTTGTAGTAAGACAGTTATGAAAAATACATAAAAAATTGGTGGAAAATAGACATGGTAAAAAGAATAAACTCAAGTAGAGGTAAAACCACTGGGGTCATTTTACTGATCTTACCCCAGACTCATCAGTTGTGACTGTTTCAGTTGGCTTTGGCTTTAAGAAATTAAGAACATTAAATATTAAAATCAAATAAAAGATTTTTAAAAATCAACTTAAACAGAAATAAGGACATTTTTCATTTCCACATGTAAATTAACATCTTTCAACTCAATATACTTCCTGAATAAAACATTAATATCCTTATTAAAACCTTTGCCTTAGCATTTCATGTTGGCTGACTCATGCTAAAAACTGCAAGTACAAAATACGTTTAAAAGACTCAAGGGAATGTAAATATAAAATATCTGCTCCTATGTAAGCCAAACAAAATTAGCCACCAAATTTCATAGGTTGCATGAAATTGTAGCAGTAAGCCTAAGTAAAACTCAAGAACAAAGCTTTGGGGTCAAACTAGCCTTTCAAGGTCCCTTTTCTGTTGTGGTCTTTTTGAAGATTAAATACTCCATCACTAGAATCTAACCATGTTCAAATAATTGTGCTTTATATCACATCACGAGCTTTCTTAAAGTAAAGTAATTCTCCTGAGTTAACTGAGTGGTTCTGAAGAGCTTAACAAGGACAGACTGCACTCTGCCAAAGTGATGGACAAACGTTTTTATCACAGTGACAGTGACCCCATAGAGGTGCAAATAAGAAGGCAGTACTCGTACTCTCTCCCCATCTACAAAGTGCTCATATACCTGATGCAACAATATCAGGCATGGAGAAAGAGCTTCAGGATTGACCCTTTTGGAACAGATTTGTACAACTCTCAGCAACTAGAAAAAGGAGAGAGGCACACACCAACTTCTTGTTCAGAGTCAGACCCTGTCTTATGAAGAAGACACTCACTTCTCTTTTTATAGCATCTCTGTCTGTCCTTGGAGCTTTGTAAGTACTTATATAAAATACACAAAAAATAAGTGGCCAGTGAAAGACAGAAGCCGCATTACAAATTCCCTGCAGATTTCAACAGTTTGAACTAAAATAATAAAAATAGATTAAAGAAAAATAAATAATCACAAGTATCATAAATGCCAAAATATCACAAAACATGGAAACAATCTTGCAAAAGATTTTGTCTACCTACAATCACAAACCTGTACCAGTGCACACAGACCTGTCTTGCTATTGACTTTTTGGTATAGAAAAAGATTCCTTTTTATCTGAAGGAAAAGGGTTTCATTACATCTACAGGTGAAGCCTGAAATTTCATATTCTCTCTGGTGATTAACTCATGCTGTGCTTGATACTGTCTTAATCACTGAGAAAATTACTTAATTAGCTTCATTATTTTGTATCATCAAAAATTAAATGAAGTATTTGACAGATACAGAAGAGATTAAATTACAGTAGGACTAAAGTGTCCGTTTTCTGTTCTTACCTGTGCCATTACATATTGCTATCCTAATACTCTTCCTAGCTTATTTGGGGTCCAGTCCTTCTCCTGTAAAGGTCTGTGGGAAAAGCTCCCAAATACAAAACCCAACATTTTACTTCATATTTTTTAGTGTCATTTTGTGATGATACTGTAATTCAGTGTTTTGTATCTGTGGCTTTCAGACAAAGAAAGTACACAGTATGATTTGGTTAGGAAAAAAAACTCACAAAAGGAAAAGTCAGTATCATTCTCACTTTTTAAAATGCAGCCAGAGATCAGATTGTCAGAACTATGTGAACAGTTCTACTGTAGGTGCTCTGGAACAATGAGTGCAAAAACACTCCAGCTTTTTTTGTTTCTGAAGCGTACTGAATGTATTTGTACATGCACAGGACTGTGTAAAACTCACACTCCTCCCATAACTCACTCATTCCCAGCTTCTTTAGCCTGGACAGTCCTGAATGCCTGTTTCTGACGGCTGATCTGCTGCTGCTGGGAAGTGCTAGGATATCATATGAAAAAGAGCTGAAAACATTCAACTTCTGCACATCAATGCCCAAGTGTTTTGGGTACTGACATTTTAAATTTGGCACATCTAATTTTTTACCTTCTATGGCATTTCCCTCTGATAATACAGCAGCTTGGTTTATATTATTAATACTAATTATAATGAAGCTAACCTAGTGATACACCACAAAGAAAACATTATTCATACTTATTTATAAAGGAAATGCTCATCTAAGAGACAGTTAGTTAACACTTATGTGTGTCCATCCAGCATGAAACAATGCTAAGATCTGGGAAACTAAGACTAAGATAACACAACCTTCAGTAACAGCAGACAGACTGACAGTAACAGAGAATGTCTGCTTCCTACAGATAAGGAAAAAACGTGTACTACCCAAATACATGCTCTTCTTTGCAGCTTTGGTTGTATTACTTGACATGTGCACACGTAAGTTAGTGGCACATTATGTATATGTAGGGAA
>NW_008634061.1:56442-73139 GCF_000691845.1 Merops nubicus
GGAAAGTATTAGAATAGACTTGAGACTGAATGAGAGGCAGGCTGAGCAGAGAGTGTCTCTTTGGATGATGGCTGCTGACAAAAATGCAAATAAAACTATTTCCTGTGGTTAGGTAAAGTAGCTACAACCTCCTCTTTCCACCACCAACCATTTCAACACTACTCATGTCCCAAATGCTTGGGTGCTGTCTGGTCGTTATCATGAAATTTTTGCCCCTTATAGGACCATGTGACTCTTAAGATGACAGATGTGCTTCTGGGATCACTGCTAGAAGTCTGATAATAGGCACAGCTAGAATAAATGACTGCTTGGCAAACAGATGCACTGCAATGACATATATCAGGACACAGACTGGCTTAACAACTGTCTTTTCTGTCAGCCATGTGCCAGCTACATTGAGAGCCTAGCTCCGCAAAGCATTTCATAACCATGTAATTTTCAGCCGATTCTTAAGTACTTCAAGTAGCTAGTAACATATTATTCTATTTTTTCGTAATGAAAGTTCAACACAGCAGCTTTCATCCTCAAACAATCCCAACCCTCAAAAAAGATTGACCAACAATCAACCTACATTTGACTCACCAACTGAAATGTTTGTGACCTGCTACCAATTTTGGTCAACTATTTATTTCTGCTTATGAAAGATTCAGCACATTTAGCACCTAAACAGCAACTCATTATACTCTTCATATTGTAACAAAAGTTCAGAATAAACATCCTAACTGAAAAAAGCTTCAGTGTCAAAAGTGAGAACAGTGTCAAACAGATTTCATTATGCATTGGAAGCAAACTGCAGTTCTGTGTTTAAGAAAAAATAAACATGGTGAAAATAAGTGGATATTAGTCCATGGTGTTGGTCAAATGTCAACATCTGAATGACAAATACATATGATGACAATAACACACATAGGAAAGCATTCAGGTTGCCAAAATATCTTCAGAAATGTGTAGTGTATGTTTGTCGAGATACATGTATGTATATATATGATTTGTTCAGAGAGTAATTACTGGATTTCAAATGTGTTAGCAACTAATTTTCTTCATACCCTTATCAGTGCTCTCTATATTCCCTGTTCAACATGAACCAAATGTGCACATACATAATTTAGTAAAAATTTTGAATCTATGTCAAGAACCCCAGAGTAGATAAACCCTGACTTCATGACTAACATGTTGTAGGCATAGGGTATAACTACTAAACATTCAGTTGCACAATAAAGTATACAAATTATTAGTTGTAGCACATACATGAAAGTAGGTCAGAAATCTACTTCTATCTCCATATTAAATATTGCAACAGAGTATAGACTTCATATTGCAATTAGACTTCATATTAATGAAAGCAAAGCCATATAAAAAGGTATCTTTCCTTTTGGAATAGTCTACAAAATATATTAACATTCAAAAATATCTAGCATACAATACCATGCATATAAAGTGGGATTCAAACTGAATTGCAGTGCTTTTGTTCAGCATCAGGGTGATTCAGCAGCTATGTAAAAATCAGTACCAGCCCTCCCAGTACACAGCCCACTAGCAGTGTAGCAAATGAAAAAGCATCCCACTGTTTGCAAGCCAACATTATGCATTGCATAGTGCTGAAATGGTGATACTGGCATTCCTTCTTGCCAAATGGCAGAACATCCTATTCTGGCTTTGTGAGGGATTTTTTTTGGCACGTGACATCACTGCTGACCATAGTGAGTTGTGGCGGTAGCGTAAGCATTGGATAAGCCTCATGTGGTTACAGTGATGAGTCAAGACACAAGTTTTCCTGTGAGACTCACAAGGAAAATATCAATGCTGTTCCTTGAGGTCCTATTTCAGCTAAGGACCTAAATTTTTCTTAACTTCAAGGATAAAATTAGTCCCATAGGGACTGCATTAAACTCCTGCACAGAAGAAGAGGAAAGTGGACTCTCCATTATTTTCTTGACATTTTGGCAGCACATGAATGGTAAAAGAAACTTAAATAAAAGATGTGAATTAAAACTTTTGCGACTACTACTGAAACAATGTGACCATGCCTCAAAGTCATCCTGTGCTGGTCATCCAAATGGTTTCTGAGCTAACAAATAAGATGATTTCTATACAAACAGGCCAGAGTGAAACTTGTCTGTTATTTGCATTTCAAGAACTTACTCATTTATTCAGAATTTATTTCCAATTTATCTCCCAAAGCCTTAAGTTCTATATGTCCATCTCCCAGAATGGACTGTCTCTCAGCCATTACTCTGCTTTTTTAATTGAAAAGGAACCATTTTTATGACCACACGATCTTGTGTATCATGTGAAACTTTCTGAAAACAAAACGCTACAAAACCCAAAAGCTGTTATATAGGTTTTAGTAGTGTTTTTAATTTTTTTTTTATTGCTATACCATATATATATATTTACTTATATATACTTGCCTCTAAAAATTTCTAAAAATAAAATGAACATGAAGACCAATTAGGTTCATAAAAGAAATGGTTAAAGGAAGTGATATTAAATGACAAAGTAAATTTTAAAAAAAAATCAATCATAGAAAATAGTGTATTGCCAACATGTATGTTGTACTGAGGTGGTTCATTTCTGGGTTGGTTACTGACCCAGTCCTTAAGGATTCTTAAGTTCTCTAAGTTGCTGAACACATGAAACACTGATTTCCACAGGCAGCAAAAATTTTCAGAACACAGTAATTTCTTGGATTATATGTGAATGGGAGGTTACTGGATCAGAAGAAGCAGCCTCAGGGCACTGTATATATTATAAAAAATTAAAAAAAAAAAAGAAAAAGAAAAGCAACAACAAAATAGAGATGACATTTAATTTCTAAAATCTAATACTGAAATCAAGGTGATGTGCAACTAGAAAGCCCAGCCCACTTTCTTGAACAAAATGGGTCAGATACAAATGTGTTATATACTAGAAGTTGCTGGTTTTTGGAGTTAGCCTAAATATACACAGCTAGACTATCAGAACGATGCTGAGTTGTTTCCACAGCATGAGGCAATAATATATATTCAAGCCGATAACAATGTTCTGATCATCATGAGTCCGTTATATTAGGTATTAATATTCTTCCAAGTCTTCTTTTATATTGATCAATTAAGATGACTGTACCTGTGCAGTTACAACCACAAGAAGATCAGATTTTACATCACTGCTAGCAATTTACACTATTTCAGTGTTTCAAAAAAGGCTGAGCTTCCTCAGTCTAAGAGGCTTTTTCTAAGTGGGAATTTTCATAGGTACCATTTCAATCGTGCTTGAAATCCCATTGAAAACACGAAATGCAAAATTGAAAAATTCAGAATGCAAAAAAAAAAAAATATTAAGAGGATTTTAAAATACTGAGTTTGGATTATAGAAATTTGCACAAAACTAAGGAATAATTCAGTAGGCTCAAAACAATAAAACTAATAAAAACCTAAGATATTTCCCTGGACACTTTGCAGTATTCACTGTTTCATGTTGAAAACAGGAAATCAATCCCAGAAATAGATTGAAACTGTAAAGCATTAACAAGTAGCACAAAGCACAAAAAAAGTGGAAAAGACCAGAAACAGACAATGCTTAGTAGACAAGTAGACTGTGCAGTACTAGAGGACATCAAAAAGGAACATTTTTTCTCTAGTGATTATAGCATGAAAAACTAAGAAATGACAGTGCTAGTTCTTGACTGTGGTGTGTACTTTACCTGAAGACTACTAGATCTCCAGAATATTTTCAAGAAAACTGTGTGAATTACTAAAATGACAGCGTTCTTCACAGCTGAAGGCTCAGCAGTGACCAGCTATAAGTGATGCTGCCAAATCAACACTGTCTACACGGTGTTAAATATGGGGTTAAACACAGGGACATCTTCTATTGAGGTACATTTCAGTTATTTTTCAATCTCTTCACAATCAAGTACATTTTGTAGTTATTAGGGAAATCTATTCTAAGTGGTTGGTCTTTTTATGTTTCTCAGATATTATGCTCATCTACACCAGTATTACTGTGAATGGAAATAGTGGGTAAATTGTAAACACTGGAGCTGAAATTCTAAATTCAAACTTTTCAGGGAAAAAAAAAAAAAAACACCACCACCACTTTTAACATTTTTTAAACCGACCTAAAACCAAATTACAGGCAGCTTTTAAAAATATGCTCCGTGAACTGTAATTATACTTTGAGAAATGTCTCGATGGGACAATGCAGTTTTGAGCTGATTGACCCTCCCTGTCAGCTCAGGTTCTTTCAGTTCACATACAGAAAGATTCCTCACCCACTGACAACCAGTCTGAGATCTAAGGGCCAAGCTGAGGACCTTCTTCTCCCATGTTATCACATCATTCCACCACTGCTCTTTCCAGTAATGCAGCCAGTTGTGAGAGTCTCATAGTTTAACAACATCAGGAAGGAATTTAAGGCGAATCAGCCTTAAAATTATTTTGATTGTGGTTACTCACAGCTTTATAAAGATATCTGAAGTCTTAAAAGAGGGCTAATAGACTGTATGCTTGAAAAAATTCCGCCACCTTAAAAAAAAAAAATCTAAAAGAATATATTTGTTTTCTATATTTGGTTGAAACATATTTATAATAAGTATTACTATGCCTACCAAATTAAAAAATATTAGAAACTATGCACATCACCATTTTTCAGGAGCAGCTACTGCCAATAATTGCTGTTGTCTGCGCTAATGCTACTATGCTCTGAGGAGAGACTGTATGGGCACAGTATAAGAAGCATTTCCTCTGGCAGCAGCTTTATCCGCTCATCTGTGCCCACCATGGCCCACGCTTTCACCAATACTCTGTTCTCAGCACCTCATTCAGCCAGGGAAGCTCTCAGACTCCTGTGGAAGCACAGCTCACACAGCTATGGGGGTAAGAAGGGCTGTGGGCAAAGGCTACTTAAGCTCACAGAAATGCCATAAGAAATCCTCATCAAACCATAGCCTCAGTCAGGACCAGCCTGATAAATCCAAGCTCCTAGTAGGCGGTCTGCTGATCTGAACAATGCACTGCAAGCCAAAAACTGTCTTCTTAGACAGGTCTTACTTTAGAACTATGCATTTTAGTTGAGTTGAGTTTTTGCTTGATTGGCTTTTTTTGGTTTTTGGGGTTTTTTTTTTGTTTGTTTGTTTTGTTTTGGGTTTTTTTGTTTTGTTTTGTTTTTTTCCCCTCATCCTGGAATGCCTGGAACAGAGCAGTTTTTTCAAATACAATTGCTATTCTATGTTCCTGGGCAACTTTATTATCCCAGTATTCATAGCTCCCAAACCCAACTGCCTAAATGGAGTAAAGGGTATAATTTCTGTTACTGATTGAAGGAATGTGATCCTAAGAATTAGGTTCCTGACACAAATCACTTTGGAAAAAAAAAAAAAATTTAAAATGTGTTTTCTCAGAAAAACGTTTTCAATTCAATGACAGTGATAGCCACAAGATGGGCTTAGTTCCTCAAAATACAACAGAGATATTACAATTTAAACATTCACCACTGAAAAGTGAGTAGTTATTCAAATTCAGAGCATTTTGAAGTATTATGCACATTAAATATCATTAATGAAAAGAAACTATTTGAGTAAATCATAAAATCCTCTAGGGGAAAAAAAAAAAAAAAGACATCTAGCAAGTAGCTTACTATAACAAAATTAAGAGAAAAGGAAAGTTATTAGCCAGCTCATAAACTCTGACTGCTGTAGAAAAACATGCAAGCTAAATATCTTTGCAGAACACCAAGCAACTATTTCTGTCTACAGCCTTCTCTGATCAATCAGTTCTTTGCTACAAGGAAACTAGGTGAATATCTGGGATCTCTTGCATCATGGGTATTTCTGGATAATTTTGTTCTCGGAATGAGAAACAGATCAGATGAGCACTTGGACTACGCTAACCTCACCTACTGACTTTGTGGGCTCCCTGAGCATTTTCAGTGGCTGGCCTGGGTCCAAGTCTCATCTCCTTTACCCTCCCTCTCTGAGGTCTCAAGAAGCATTAGAGGGAAGAGGCACTTTCCTCTGAAATCTTATTTTGAGTAAACCAAGAAACATGTAAATATGGGAAGCACTTGCATATCTGCTACAGACTTGCTGTGTATTTTGTTATCTTTCATTTATCATTTTTGTGATACAACTTTCCTTGTTAAAACCAGAAAGTAATACAGAAAACAGGCAAAAATCAATATTTCCCTATTTTTTTCTCTTGGAAAGGTATCTTTCTGTTGTCCAAACACCTATATGTGCAATGGTCATCAGTCAAAATTTTGGTGAAAAGATGGAGGTTTTCAAGTACTTTAAGAATAATTCAAATTTCGAAACATTTACTGCAGGATGGGAAAACAAAAAGGAATACAAAAAAAAAAAACATTCTATTCTTCATAGCATGGGAAGTTTTACTTTATCTGTACAACCTTATTCTGCTGTCTCATGAGATATGAATACTAAACATCACTCTAAAAACCATAAAAAAAAAAATTATTAATTGTTAAAATGAGTCACTGAAACAACTTAAAGATTCTTGAATTAACTTTGTCAAGCTGCCTACAAAAATCAACGGGCTTCAAGTAAAGTAGTAACAGAGGCTTAATTCCTCTTTTATACATAAAATCTTTATAATATATACTGCACATATACAGGAAAACATAATTCTCATTGTCTCACTACGCTGTGTGCATGTGCAACTATACAGGTATACAGATTTATAATAACAGCTTGTATAAACAACTGCACCAATGCTTTGGTCTTTGATTGCAGGATAAAACATACTTTTCTAAAAAAGGGGGTTGAGGGATAAGGTTTACATTTTCTGTATTTGTTGATGACAGCAATTACTTTTTAGTGCATGAACAGTTGCTACTTACATTAACTTCTGTTATAGCAATATCAACGACGCTACCAACAACAATTAAGGCATCAAAAGTGTTCCATGCATCAGTGAAATAGTGCTGTTAGGACAAGCATTCAGCAGAAAGAGAGCAAGAGAAAAACACAAACAGAAAAAGAGAAGAAAAGGACAGTGTTATAACACAGAAACACTCTAGGCTTCTCTGATGCACCACTATACAATCTAATCTTTCCCTTTCATAGCTAAAAAAAAAATGGTAGAAAAAAAAGGCTATTTATTTCCCATATCAACATAATTGACCTATGACTGGTCTGTACTCAAACTTGAGAAACATCAGATCAAATTCTGTGACTTGTCCAGATGATGGAAATAGTGGGGAGACAGAGAAAGAGAAGTAGGGACTGGGGAAAGTAAGCTGGGGTATACTCACATCAGCTTCACTGAGAACGACGTCTACTATGCTGCCAATAACGATGAGGGAGTCAAACGTATTCCAGGCATCACTAAAATAGCCCTGAACAGAGCAGGCAGGGTGCAAACGTTTGTGATTACACATGAAATGTCAAATATTTGCATACTTCTGTTTAGTTTTGCATAAACAGAAATTAGTTAAACAAAACCTGTGGTCTAATGAGAAAACAAAACAAAACAAACAATATTGCCTACTGAAGGAAAAGCAACATATATGTGCATGTGTGTGTGTATATATATACTTTATATATATACATGTACAGACACACACACAGACAGACACACGCTCACACACACAGAGTAAACATGCATAATACACCATCGTATAAGCACAATGTTGGCAAGCAAGTCATCATCCAAAACTGGTTTGGGACTTCTAACAAGGCTGAAAAATCCTAGCATAGGTACCCTAACAAGCCCAACAAAATCCCTTTTATACTATTTCTACAAGACCAAGCCAATTAAATCCTCCTTAGCACTAATGATTTTATGATCGTTTAAGTCTATTTACTAAGTGACTGGTAAAAATGTTAAATGGGTTAAAGCTCATCACTGGTTAATCACGCACAATTATTAACATGGAACTGTGCACAAATATTAAGAGAACTGTCTTAATCTTCTATTCATAAAGTAGATTTAATACAGGGACTCACTACATTTCCAGTCAGGGCCTGATTCTGTAACCGTATATAAACTTCTATCATTCAATTAGCTATCTATTGGAATCACAACTGCATGTTTGAGCAAAAAGATATTTCAGAAAAAACCTAGAGGTGGGTTCCAGGATCAATCTGTCATTGGGAACAAATCAATGTGTATTACTTTGTTGAAGGAAACCACGGAGACAAGATTTGTATGTTTTCTGTAATATGTGGGTTTTGCCCAGTTAATTATAGAAACGCAGAATTTGCCCTTTTCCTCACTCAAATATAATTTATCAGCCAATGATAACTAAAGAATGTGCATTCATGACAAAGTCAGAAATTTTAAATTTTTTTTTCTACATACATACTGCTTTTCTGGTCATTAATTTAAAAATACTAATTTGTTAGCCACTGTTGAAGCTCTAAATATGAATTTAGGAAAAAAGCTTAAAATGACAATTGTGCTAATCTAGCCTTATGTCTAGTCACACTTATGATTACATTGTTTACTACAATGTTTGAGCTGAGTGGTTTAAGTTGTTACATGTGCTGGTAGCAGAAAAAAGCCAAATCAGCTACAAAATTTTTTGGAATTGGACAATGCTTTTCTCAAGATTTTGTACCATTGCAATTTCTAGTAGCATCACAATTTAAAGGTTACACTTGAGTGCACTACTAGTTGAAAAAAAGCTAATTTCATGTGGAAATTTTCTTTTAGAGACGACAAGAGAGTTGCTATAGAAGATGACAGCTTTACAGCGTGTTCTAGCAGAGTAAGTCCTGAGCAGAGTCAGGAAATCACCTTATGTTTCTAATTCTACTCCTTTTTAGCTCTTCTAAAAGACAAATGGCTATAATAATTCCCTGATTTAAGGAATGGGCTGTAAGGGGGAACCAGATCAGGGTAAGACTTATCACTATAGCCCTTTGCGCCACATGCTTTGATTCTCTGGGATTAATCATCAATTCCACTCTTGGGGCAAAAGCCAGCGTTCATGAATTCAACCTTCTGAACAAACGCATTCATTTCTGAGAGATCCTGCACCCTTCCCTACCGCTCCTTCCCTATGCATCCTGCTTCACGAAAACAAGCCATTCCCAAAGTCTCTACTAAACGTCATGCTGAACCACCTCAGCAATACTGAAATTGATAACCCTAAATAGATCAGCAGCTGCCAACTAAAGAAGGGGAGCAGGGGAGCTACGCTTATAATATTCTTCCTGATTATTCATATTCCTTATTCCTGTTATTTAAAAGAAGTATCTCTCTTGATTTTAAAAAAGCAACAGTTCTATACATATATAAAATAAGAGACTGTTGGCAAACAGCAAACAGATAATCAGCACAGTCCTGCGGTGTGCTATCTATCCATCTTTCTCTACAACAACAGGGACCAAAAAATGTCCTCCAAATGAAAGTTAATTTTAGCTATGGAATAAGTTACTTTACAAGACATGCTACAATATAAGGCACCAAAATAACAAATTCACATGTTGTTTCAATACAGCTAAAATACTTTACACATTTATTACTTTTATGCAACCTTTTCCATCAGTATAGACAAATATTGTTCAAAATAATATGTAAAGCAAAAGCATACAAGTAAACAAAAAAACTAAGAGAAAATAAAGATGGTTTTGGAAAAGGGAGGAATGGACAAGTCACAGCAAATAAACATCATGCAAATAAGTTGTTTTCACCACTGCAATGACCCAAGATCAATTCACTTACTAGCCATCTTTCCTTTTTTCTTACAAAAATCTGATGTAAAACGACATGGAAAATCATTACAAGTTTAAGTAACAGCTAACTATCATGAAGCTGTACATACGGTATGTGTTCATGTATTTTTTAGATTCCATAGCTCTAGTTTGTTTTGTACTGTACTAAACCACTCTAAATAACAAGTTTTGCAAATGTGAAGAAAAAGTGCCTACTCTTTTAACTTACACTATGAAAAATCTGTTCATTGAGAAATGCTGAAGGATAAAATCACAAATCCTGGGGAATGTGTAGGCATAGAGGATTAACAGCAAAATATGTTTCTGTAGATCTACCACAAATATTTCAGTCTTTTTAGCACTCTGTTGATAAGTTGAGGGCCTCATTCTGCAAAGTACTGTGTGTTCCAATCTCCCAGTCAAGAAGTGTGCCAGACATTCAGCATCACCTTTAATATCTACCACTTATCCAGGTTTTATATATTTCAGAGCTGGAAGGCAGCCTGCAGTACCTTTGTTTTAAACAACACAATATCATAGTAAGAGTATCAATAATTTATAATAGCCTTAAGTTTGCATGACCAGCAAAACCAAAAGGTAGTAGCTTTCACAGGATTTTTGTCAACCAATTAAGGGGACACTGTCAAGCAGAGGAGAAAAACTAACATGTTGTTATCGATTCTTGGTTTTATTGAGTGCATGATGGAGTTTTTATCTGATGCTTTAAGAATCTTTGAAATCATTTTTTAAATGCATGAAATTAATAACTAAAACTGTCAGTTTTGCCAGACTAGACTAAAAAAACCAGTAGTAACACAAATGGAGGAAATTAATAAGTCTTCCCTTATGAAGGCTAAAAAAAAAACATTTAGTTTCAGATTGTTCCTACTCTTACTAAATACGAGTTAAAGCAATTCCATGTTGTTTTAAGCATGTATCTAGTTTAAAAATTAGATTATTAAAATGTATTAACATTCTACTTAAGACTGCTAGTTGATTTGCAATTATTAATGAAATATGTAGTAATGTTCCCAATAAGTGTTTTGTTAAAGAGTAACTGACAATTTTAAAAGTTACAATCTTCAATGAATAACAGGAACAACCTTAAAGATATTTAACTCCTTTCTCTTTCTGCTAATTAATCTGTGCCACAAGTCTGATTAATACCATGGTCATTTTAACCTTGTCCTGCTTATTAAGAAACTTAAGGTGTTCTGCATCTATGAGGGAACAAACTGCAGGAAATTAAGACCTTTCACTGACAGTGTCTGCTCTTCAAACTCTCAGGGTTTCGATCCAGGGATCTCTCACAGCAAAAGACTCCAATGAGATAGAAAGCGTGTTACAACAGAGTTAAAACTCAAATTGTACAAAGTCTTAGAGACCAGTATTAAGACATAGCATTTGATAATGTGTAGGAAGTCCATAATACAAATGGAGCACTGTGATTTATACACTCATGATCAGACCACCATATTTTGCATTAGCTGCTATTTCTGACTACAGTCACAAGTGTATGGAGAACCATACAAGAATTCACAGTCTTCTTTCAAAGAGCAGATGATATAATGCAGCAAAGTCTTCTGAAACTTCAGCATGAAACAAGGATATAGAACAGGAAATACACATCAGGAAACACAATCAGCATACTCATGACACTGTGGTCCACATATCTGAGCTATCTCCTCTGGGGCCTCGTATTGTGTTACTTTTAATGTGAAATCCTTAGCATTTAAATAAGATAGGTGACACAAAAATACAAATAAATTGATTAGAAATGTACAATGGACTGGACAGTGCAGAGCAAGACTATGGGAGAGTGGGTAAGCATCCACCCAGAACTCCACACTTCACATCTCAACACCAGACCTCCAGTGATGTATGATTTATTTAATTCTGCAGGCAAACACAAGCGAGCTTTAAATCAAGTAGCTCAGGCTCTCCAGCCAAGCTCACAACTAAATGCAAGATGAACGAATAGTTTTGAAAAGCTGCAGAGTTATTTGTCTGCTCCACACAGAGCTCTGGGCACCCATGACTATGTTGCTATAAATATGAGAGCTAGGTTGTTTAAAGCAAGAATGAGATTGTCCACACAGCCTACAGTCACCCAGTTCTCTACTTAACACCAAGAAAGGGCACAGTTCACAGCCAATTACAGATGCAGATATCCTGATTACTTTAAAAGAAAGGCGATGGGAAATGAGAAACACCAGCCTGAGGGCATGTCCAGCTTTTTGCAAATTCCATGTATAGTGCATGACCAAATTCTACTAATTTATATAGATATAAGCCCAGAAAAAAAACCATTGATTTCATTGTTCTTAAAACAGTTCATTTTTTTCATTATTAACTTTTGCACTGTCACAAAAGCAGTATGAGAACAGAACAAAAAGGCTGCATTAAGGGTCACAGTCCAATTATAATCTTTTTTTTTTTTTCAATTCTACTCTTGAAAATATGCCTGCATTATTCATTTTGACAGTGTCCCTTTAAGGCACAGAATCAATTACTCTGTTGTGAATCACCTATAAATATTGTGTATGCATAACTGAAAATACAAGAGTCTAAAAAGGCTATTGAATATGCAAATTATTTGTATGTATGTTCGTAGTACTTGGCTATATGTTATAAAGTGCAGAAATAATGTGGCATTCTAGAATAGGAAGTATAATATAACCAATGTCTTTACTGTAGGTTAACTTTGTGTAAAATTATGAATGCAGTACCACTATGAGGATAAGTGGTAATGCTTGTAATAGGAAATTATTTATGTCAATTATAAAGGGACATTTTCATTACCTCAAAATATTCCAGATCTCATCAACCACTTTGTAATATTTTTTTTTGATATCTGCACTTCATTTCCTGGAGTTACATATATACATATTATCAGACTATTTTATTATGATTGCACTGATAGACGAACATGTGAAATGTAGGTTCTTTGAGTGTTACATAGCTAGTGTGAAACTTACATTATACTTAATTCCTGTGGTGATGACCTAATGAAATCATATCTAAAACTTACCTTGGGTTTGAATGCAATCAGTTTCAAAACCATTTCAACAGTGAACACACCAGTGAAAACCATATTCATAATATCCATTGCATCATTAAAGAGCTTAGACTGTCCATAGTGCTGTGAATGAAAAATATAAAATATTTTAAAGCCTTTACTTTAAAAAGTAAGTGAAAATAAGGTAGCCTAAGACAAAGTTGGCAATAATGCAGCACAGGGAAATATTTTCTAGTAGTATTTATGATGCACACCTGTATACATACAAAACTAGCAGAATATCTCTGGTCAAGAATGGAGTTGTTTAAATGTATTCTCTTTAGACACTGAATGGAACAAGTTTGTAATTCCTCTGTAACCTAAGGGAATCTCCAGAAAGATATTTTTGAGAGGAAAATTCTTTCCTCAAAAAAAAGAAGAGTATTAGCAGCAATTTCCCATTTTTTATATGATCACTTTTGAGATTACATAACCTTGTGTCACACTTGCTTAGAAAGCCTCCAGTATTTTAGTCACAGAATAACACACATTGTGTAGGAACAATGTTTTTAAGAGGATAGTGTATGCGAGTTTACTGAAAAAAAAAAAGAGTGTTTTTTTTAAACTGAATTTGAACCATTTTTTTCTTCTCAAAATCTGAAATAGTAAAGAAAGAGACAACTCGGAAAAGTATGTAAGAAAGTAGGTGGCAAAGAACTACATGGATAATGTAAAAAAAGTAAAATGATACAAAAATACACACAGGTATATTTAGATATACAGCTAATATATGAAAACAGGTTTGCATAACACAAAACTAAAAAATCATAGAATGGTTTGGGTTGGAAGGGACCTTTAAAGATCGTCTGGTCCAATCCAACCAAATACAGAATAGTACATATCTAAAAGTAACAGACAGTATAGAACCTACACAGAGGTGAAGCAATGCTTAAAGGCACTGCATAAAAGAATGTATTAGACAAAAGAATTTAGGAGGTTGAAAAAACATTTGCTAACAAAATTAGACTTTTCAGGTCTTCTTGCACATGGATAATCTTGGGAATACACACATATAAACTAAATTACACTGCAGCTACAAAATAAAGCTCAAAGAGCTTGACTAGGTTAGGAAGACCTTTACCAACATCAAGTTGTTCTAAATACTTCTACTTCAGAGAACTGATGAACAGACTAGAACAAGACACAGAACAGTACTATGATCAGAAGCAGGTTTTTAAAATTCATTTAATTAAAAAAAAATAGGTTGCCATAAATTAAAGGCATTGTCTCACTCATACCCTTCCCTGCAACTTATGCCAACATCTTCAAAAGAACTTCTGGTTTTCCTACCTGCATAGCCAAACAAAGTGTGTTCAGCATGATGAGGACAAACATGATGTATTCAAATCCAGTAGAATTCACCACATACCAGAACTTGTACTGGTAAGGATTTTTTGGAATATATCTACGAAGAGGACGTGCCTTCAAGGCATATTCCACACACTGACGCTGTAAAAGCAAATACATCAAAAATTGTCAGACTATACCTAATAGTTAATCAACTGATAATATAATTAATAACTGCAAACTGCTAAATGTAAGCCTTAAAAACAGGCAGTCTATCTACTTGATATAAGGGGTTATATTATTATACACTTGTTAATAATGTAAGCAAGTAGCTTACCAATCCTCACTTGGTTATATAGAGTTGTCCAATATGCTACTCAGCCACATAAAAAAGAATCAAATAATGCTGACAGAAATTGTGAAGTGTTTCACCTTTATACAGTATAGTAGTATACAGTAGTATACCACAGACCATATGTATCCATACATACAGTATGACTATTAATAAGATGGTTATTAATTCAACCATAAATCATGCTTTGTCTTTGTTTTCAACCACAAATGCAACTGTATAACATAAAACTCTAGTCATCCAAATAAATACTGAGGAAGTGCTATTCCTAATAATGCAGTTAAATTGCCCAGCAAAACCATGTCACTTATGTAGGAACATCATTGGTTCATGTCCACTCTTAGTGCCTGAAATCTTCATGTCGGCTGGGCCTTTCACTTGTCTTTTGAAGAAGGCTTACACAAGCTGAGAAATGGGGCACAAAATGCAGAATTAACACTGGCTAAAGTTCCATGCTTAACTTTCTTTAAGTCAAGTGTGTAACAGTTGGACAAGACTACCTGAAAAATCATAGCTGGTGACTGATGAGTTTATCATTATTAAACAGTGAAAGGGGACAATTTTAAAAATTTGGATCTGAATATCCCCAGTGAATTTCGAAATAAAATGAGAGGAGGAGGGGAGGGTGAGGTGGTGTAGAATATTTTGAACACTTTCAGACTATTCAGAACAGAACATTTATTCTCCTGTTCCTGTATTCCTATTACAAAGCCTGCCTCTGACTATGGATAAGCTGTCAAGTGTTATATTCTTCTAAATGTGACACCAACAAGCGAGACACGAATAAGCTAACAAGCTTAATGTAACACCTTTCACAATAAAAAGGCCGATATGTTTGGCTTATAGAAAGAGGAACATGAAATGACCTGAAAACCAGTTGATTACTTTTACTGTTTCAATTTTTTACTAAGAAGTGTTTGGTGCCCTCTTCTGACCCAAAGTAGGAAGGACACTCTACATGCATAAACAAAAACAGATACTTTCAAAAGCTAAGAGTTCAGTATTTTTTTTAACCTGATTTTTGTCCAGCTCACAGTTCTTATACTCTTGTTCTCCCTGTTCTTGGAATGTAACAATCACAAAACCAACAAATATGTTCATCATAAAGAAAGCAATAATGATGATATAGATGATGAAAAAAATTGAGATCTCCACTCTATAGTTGTATACAGGTCCAACATTCTCGCCATTTGAATCAATGGCTTTGTATAGCAGCCTGAAAAACAAACAAAATTTTATATTCATTGACAATAAAATTACAAAAGAGAGTAATATGTGCAGATACAGAGGACAGATTTCAGAAATGGTCTGTTTACTGTCCTCTTTTTTTAGCTAATGACAGTGCTTACAAGTGTATCAAGACCAGAAGAATCACACGACACAATGATACATGCTTTTTTCCCAACAGAATCAAAGTAATGACAGACAATTGTGCTTTTTATTTCCCCACATAAAGCTATCCTATAAGATGTTTCTCATTTCAGGAAACAGCAAGTGGTAGTTTGCTCTTCCTGGATTTCTCTATGCAGTGTACTATTTATTGCTTGGCTTTTTTTAGGAAAACTTTTACTTGAAGGCCTAAAATGTTCATATTAGTGCTTTTTAAAGGGCAGTGATGGATAAACATCAAAAAACGACTACTTCCGTTAGAACTAAGGAATAGCTTATTACAGCACAAGTAGATGAAAGGTTAGGAATCGAACAATGTAAAAGCTTGCACTTTCTAGATAGAGATGAATGAAGAAATACAGGAAAAGTGAGCAGGTTTAGAAGGATAGTAAGTTTTTTCCTTCCTCCATTAATAATTTTTTATACCATCACTTCAGACTGCTTTGTTGCCCAGAAATGCCTGGTGATAGAGAACTGCTCTGGAAAATGTAACTGTCTTAACAGTGCTATGAGATCGTGGAGAATTCACTCACGCTGGCCAGCCTTCAAAAGTGGATACGGTAAAAAGGGCCATCATAGCAGACAGAACATTATCAAAGTTGAAGTCGCTGTTTTGCCAGACCCTCTCTTTGACCATCGGACTGTCAACATCTCCATCTTTATAAACAATGTATATCCCTCTGTGGGAAAGAAACAGTCATCAGTGAAACAATAAATTAGCCTCAGAGTTACCCAACGCTATAATTCAAAAGAATTTATTTCACTCCTTCCCTAAGCTTATTTTATTTCCTTGCTAACCTGTGTTTTCTGGTGGATTTAAGATGATAATTTCAATTTACATAAACTTAAATGGCCTGACACATGCCTGCCCACATCTGCCACACCTGAAATTATTCACAATATAATGTGTCGCATTCTTAGATCAAAGATGTTCTCACCGGCATTACTCAGGATTC
>NW_008634061.1:73183-92212 GCF_000691845.1 Merops nubicus
AACAAAAAGCAATGACAAGATGAAGAATATGCAAAACAAGCATATATATACTGTGATTGGTTCAGAATGGGACCAACTCAGTTCCAGCAGCAAGTTACCAAGAAGTCAACATATCTTTGCTTTCTTTGATGTAGTGTTAATTTTGAGAGTGTCTTACCTTGAAAAGCTGCACTCCAATACAAGCAAACATGAACTGCAACAGAGTTGTAACAATCATGATATTACCAATAGTTCTAATAGCCACAAAGACACATTGAACAACATGCTGGAAAGAAAGAGAAAGAAAAACAAAGAAAAAAAGATATTTTTTAATACAACTTGTTACTTGGTATCACAGAATACATACCGTAAAAGTTTATTTTATCACACTCAGATTATTTTTTTTTTTAATTACTTTATTTGGGTTGTCAGTATTATACTTTCTGTCATAATTAAACTTACTTTCTAAATTGTCTATAAGTCTGTTGGCATAGACTGATCAAGATAATTACATAAGCATTATGGAAAAACAGTTAAAATGTTGTTCTGACATGTTGGTTCACGGCAAGTATCC
This sequence comes from Merops nubicus, assembly GCF_000691845.1. Classification (NCBI taxonomy): domain Eukaryota; kingdom Metazoa; phylum Chordata; class Aves; order Coraciiformes; family Meropidae; genus Merops; species Merops nubicus. The sequence goes on from NW_008634061.1 coordinate 73,737, forward strand.
CAGTCAAAATCTGTTCTCTGTGGCACTGGTGTTCTTCCATATATAAACTGCTCTAATTCTGGGCAGAACCTGGCCTGGTATGTTTAAGAAGCGGTAACTAATTCATGTCCTTGCCCTGTGAACTTCTCTAGGCAATCTTTCTTGCACAACAATTTTTAACCTGCAGCAGGACTGAAGAACCAGGCCAACAGAAATAGAACTTAAAAACCAAAAACAACAAAAACAAACAAACAAACAAAACAAAAACAAACCCACACAACAAAAAAACACCACCTTAAGTCCTTTTGCTCTGTTAATTGCCCTTAGAGGCCTCAAGACTCTTAAAACTCTGAGGATCTTCACAACTGAGATAGCACTTGATCTATGGGGGAAAAAAAAGTTATGCTGTTACTTTTAAGGTAACAGATTTTATTACTAAGAATAATAATGTTCTTGTAACATTGTTATATATGAAATCTCAAAAAAGTCTCAAGATAGTTATACACAAGTTTTTTAAAAGTATTTCTTTATCGATCCTTTATTATTACTACAAAATAGTATCAGCCTCATATATAGCATAAGAATAATTTTGTTTTCTGGAGATTTTTATTTCAATCTGGGAATTAACAGCTCAGAAACTTGTCTGATACTGTAATGCATTTAATTTGGTCAGAAGCAAAACAGTCACCCAAGGTATTTTTCAGTGTTGACTAGCTCTGTCAAAGACACTGTGTAAGTTCTGTAGATCAATGAATACCTTCATTTCAAACCAGCTGCAAATGAAAAGATCTCAAATGACTTATATACTCTTTGAGTACCAAGGACTGCATTTTGAGGAAATAATAGTAGACAGCCTTTTAAAGAACAAACTGTGAAACTGAAACCTTGTGTAAGATGTCTTAGTACGAGCAGAACACATAGGGGGAAGACATTGACTGCCACCCAGCCCTTGCTCTTTTCTAAGACACTAAAAGTTTCACAAATCATTTTAAATGAGGCACAACTGCTCAGTGAATCAATAAGCACCTTCAGGCTCTTTTATTATATTTAGCCTGATATAAAAAAAAAAAAAATTCTTCATTAGCACAGTCCTCATTAAGGTACAACTTCTCTCCTTTTCAAACACTGCCAAGGTAATTATCCCCATAGGTCCAGGAGCTACTTGCTATACAATACAATGTCGTGGTGCTCTTCCTTGTTCTCTTGGTAATTACTGGAAGTAGTAATTTGTTTCTAGTTTGTAGCAGTAATGAGCTACAACATATTCCATATATAAAAACACTACTAGTCCCAACCCTGAATGCTGATCCTGCACACCCACACACAACAAGGAAAGCAAAGGAGCCAAAACACTGATTTTAGTATAAAACCCCAAAGAAAAAAAAAAAAGAATCATTCACATTGTAAGTATAGTACTTACTGAATACCAAATGATACCAGAGAAACACCCACAACCAGCAAATCCAGCAAATTAAAATAATTCCTGCAGAAGGACCCTTTATGAAGGAATGCTCCAAAAGCTGTCATCTAAAAAGATAATTGTTACACATTTAGACTATATTTTGATTTATTCAAATTCACATTTAGGCTGTTTACAAGACACTTGTCTAGAGTGTGAATGCATACAATATTATCTCACTTGCTAAAAGCAACTGAGATAGAAAACAATCCCACTGTGAGCTTTAAATGCTTCATTGAAATTATAAAAATTCTGCTCAAGCAACACCAGCAAATGTGTTAATTCTCTCATATCAACAAATGTTACATTTTCTGTAAGAATTGATTAGGCTGAGGTGATTACACTGAATTGATTTGGTCTTTCTTAGAAAAATGACTGCAAAAAAACATAAACTTTCCATGTTTTTTGAACTGTAAGGTCCAGATTCTGACTCCTAATCTTTCATGCTATCTTGAGAATTGAGGGATCTGAAAGTGTATTGCAAAATCCTGAGAGTCAAATCTGGTACAGAACCAGCCCAAGGTTGTCAGAAGGCAGCACTGCAGTGCTATTTTGCCTTTGGCTCACAAGAGATGCATGAGTGGGTTTCTTGGAACAACCTGGAACAAGCTATAGATTGTTCTGTATTGTGTGTGGACAAGGGTCCCCAAGTTTTGCTGGTCTGCATGGACTATCAAACATTGCTCTCCCTATCAGATTTTATCTTCATTTTTTTGCTTTCTGTACCTACATTAAGATTAAAGAAGCACACAGAGGATATCTTGTGAATGAACCTGCATGCATCATTTGCAGGTTTCATTAGGAGCCAGCAACAAGGGCTCTATTAATTATGGCTGCAAACAGAATCTGGGCAGATGTTCTCAGGTACTGCAAAACTGAATTTGGCTCCTGAATCTGTGAATCAGATCCTTACCATAACAGTGAGCAAGTACCAGTTAAAAAACACACAGAGGAATATAGTTGAGCCATTGGAAGCTCAGAATCTGCACTTGAGTAGAATTTCAGATTTTTTTTCCATAGTTATAGGTTAAGACTGAAACTGAAAACCTGAAATTAAAATAAGGATACCTTTGAAAAATACCTAGTAGTCAGTTCAGGCACACGGATTCTAATTTCTTTAGCCTTAAGGACCTCTTAAAAAGGCTTGAGTATTCTCAACTGCTCATTGTTTTGCCCAGGTAAGAGAACTCAAAGCCAGTCAGAAAATATCTGATACTGACAAGGCACTTTAAATACATTGCTTTCTATTCTCTTCTGTTCCTCAAGATGGAACAAAAAGATTTTATTTCCTTTCCTCTTGTAGCAGACTATTGCATCTTCCAAGACTGTTCCACAATGTAGAACACAGCTACCATCAATGGGCATCTCAGTCTACTGTGTCACTACTTGTGTGCACAAACTTGCAGACCTATGCATGAAAAACCATCAACATCAGTGAAAGCTACATAACTGCAAAGGAGCATCAACTACAAAAAATGTGGGGATTTTTTAAAGCTCTTGTGTCCTTATTCTCACAGTAAACATTAGATTGTCATGTTCAGAATACTAAATGTTCCTCAAAACTAGAAGAATAAAAATCCTAAGGCTTTAACTCATGCCATACCATGAGAGATAGTAATATGATAAAATTTCTGATTAATTCCTAGCTCTTTTCACGCAGCTGTACAGAGTATGACTAAACTCATTAAAATCAGTGGGAGTTGAACACTAAAATAATCCTGACTATCAAACTTACACCTACCTATAAATATGCAATTACACTGTAGTATGTTATCAGTTAGAAGCACACAAAGTTTCACGTAGAGTCCCCAAAAAGTAAACTGACCTACAAATACAGGTGAAGTATGTATCTCCCCATTTTATATACAGACTCACATTTCAATCACTACAAATCCCCATGGAAGCATTTGAATAAAACTCTTTATAGCAAATCATTCCATCCTTTACAGAACTCAAAACCAAAGCAAAGCCTAAAGCAGATTTGATCAGATGCTGCAGGACACACACTGAGCTGAGCACCTGGGGCACCACCAGTGCCCCTCCTTTCCTCTCCTCCGGTCTGCAATTCCACACCACTGGGGACTGGTTTAAATGGTGTGGGATTAGCACAGCTGGGACAAGATTAAAAGCAAAAGGCCCTAACCTGACCTTTGTTCCAATGTTCTTACATTTCCCTGAGTACTGCAAACAGGATAGTAAACTGGATTTCAACACCACATAGGGATTACATTAGAGAATTCTTAAATGCTTTAAACTGATGTTGCAGCTTTTCTGTTATTCATGTCCTCATTCATACACTTGACACCATATAACATGGAAAATCTCCTGTCTGCAGAGCAGTCAATAAGAGAGAGCACAGGGAGGCTCCTCACATGCCAAGAGTTACTCCATTTTAATGCTTGGGGTTTGGACATTTATGAGTTTCTTTGTTGCAGCTGATTCTCTTGATTTCGGTTTCATATACTTTTTGCCTGGAAATTAAGGAATGCGATTGATACTGCAGGTCTAGTCTTGAATTTACTCCTTGCAGAACACACACAGGTTCTGTATAACTTAGATTCTGTGGAAAGCACAATGCAAAACTCAGCACAGAAGACATGGAGAACTCCAGCCATAAGCAAGCAAAGCCAGCATCTGAGACATGTTAGTAAAGCAGGCACGGTATACGTGCACATGTCATGTTCTTGTTGTTCATTGCATTTTTTGGTACAATTTATTTTCCTTTATAAATACATGAGTGCATTGCAGGGCAGAGCTTCCTGGAGAAAGGCAGGAGCATCAACACTTTTGGCCATGATGGGGCTTCTTGTTTCTTTGTAATATTTTGCAATGCCAGATTTCAGCAGCCCAAGCTTAAGACTTACCTACATCCCTTGGATAAATCTTGAGTCACTCAGTGTCAGAATCTTTTGCAGTTAGGAATGTTGCTTTTCTTAACGCTAATGCCTATTTGTGCTTTGTTTTCTAATTCCCCTGTCTCCTAGAGAAACAATTGGAGCTGCAGGAGCTATACAGCCTGCTGGTCAGAGCATGTAGAAAATTTACCAACTTTCTTCTGCCACAGAAATGGTGATAACATATTTTGCCTGGCTTCTCAAATTCAGAGTTGGGAACTAGTTTGATCTAATGCTACAGGTCCCTTCAGTGCTTTATTCTTTCCTTTAGTTTGGCATTTCTCTAGCAGTGAAGAAACTTGATATTTAATTTAAAATGCTACAAAAATTATAAGATGAATCGATTCTTTAGCAAGCTCCTCACTGCTGAAAGTGAGAAATAAGGGGATAAACATGAGTCTGGAAGAATATTAACAAGCATAAAAGTCGTCTACTACTTACAGTACAGCATATCTTGTAAACAGCCCAAATACTGCATCAATTACTGTTAATCAAACCACATTGTGAACAGTATGCACAGCAATATGAGCAAAAGCTGGGAGAAGAGATTTTGTTAAGCATAATTCTCAACTGGGAATGCAAAGTTTATGTACAGATTCTTAGTGCACCAGAAATTTTTAAGTGTATAGATCAGGGTTACTCAACCAAAAACTCAAGGTGAATATACACAGCATTAAACTTTTAGGAATAATTTATAAATATCTGAAAAACTATTTTGCAAATTCCAAAAATAATTTTGTTTGTTCATCATTTTCTGAAATGCTAACCTAATTTAAATGAAGCTAATCCTCAGTTATATGGGTTCTTTGCCAGAGTAAGCCTCATACACTTAAAATCTGAGTAACCCCTGTGGATATTTTTAAAAATCAGTACACAAACTATACATTAAAAGGCCAATTTTTGACTCATGCGTGGGTAATACATTTAAGCAAGCATTTTTATGCCTTTCTGTGTATTTAAATGTATGCCCAAGATTAATGCAAAGTATCTTGATAGGTAGATAGGTAAATGCAAGATATCTTGCAAGTCCTATTGCAAGAAAATAGTTATCTACTATTTTAGCTCTGTGACTATAGATCAGCAAAAGAAATGAGAAATTACATGCTCCCTCCTTAAAAGACTGATTATCTCTTTTGGAAATGCCAGAGCAAGGAGAAGGAAAAGCTCATGCGCAGTGAATCATTTTTCCCTTTTCTGACAACTGCAAGTTTAAAAAGGGTAAAAAAAATGAATTATAAAATTGATGTAATGATAAAAACATCAGCTTCTTCATGCACTCAATGGTAAAAAAGAACCAATCAAAACTATGAGGAACTGTGAAATAAAAAACTCCTCTGGTTTAAAAAACAGTTTAGCTTTGATCGCTTAGAGAAAAGGCGAAGAACACTTCAAGTGCCTTTTCTTGGCAGGTGACACACAAGGAAAATCCTTTTAAACAAACTTCCTTTAGAAACCTGTTACCTTCAAAATGATCTCAAATGTAAACATACTAGTGAAGACATAATCTGCATACCCTAGGATCTGGAAGGTAAACAAAAAGTTACAAACATTATTGCTAAAGCTGCTTTTGAGCTAACAAGGATCAATTAACAATGCATTACCTTTAACAGGATTTCAACAGTAAAGATGGCTGTGAAAGCATAGTCAAAGTAACCAAGTATCTGCAAGGTATAATATGTGCCACAGTAAGAAATCCATCTATTAATAAATTTTTACAATTTAGACCACATGTACAACAACATCTGAATTAATCTAAGTAGGTAGAAGTGGAATTTAGACAAAGCAGTTTAAAATTCCAGCTATTGTACAACCATTTTTATTTACTTAAAAATTTATCAGATGCCACTGTGTTTGGATAACAGATTTCACCCCTAAAGAATTAGGGTTAAAGAGAACCCAATAAGCAACATTTTCTTTAAATTCAGACTTTATCAGCTTTCACTTTGGTTAATAAAAAAAAGACAAGTATTTTTTAATAAGTATCTATTCTTTGTGTAAGATATTGTATCCTTGCTAAAGGCTGAAGAAAGTAGCTGTTAAAGCTGATAGAGCTTTATTTTTAAGTATGTTTCCAATATAGAAGTGGTTTATTTGCAGGAAATTGAAAAGAACCCACAACAGTTGCATAATGATACATAAACTTTTTAAAAAAGACTGTGGATGTGGTGTTGACATCACAGCTGTTGACAGGACAGCTGCCATATGTTTCAGTACAACCAAAATTTCACCCTTTCAAGGTGGCCGTATCACTAGCACCTAATTCAGCTACCAACATTCATTGCAGTAGGGCACTAGTATAGTTTTGAGGATCCAGCAATCCGACTAGTGAGCTGTTGTGCACAGAAACGTGTTGCCTGCAGTTCAGCAACTAATGAAATGGGAAGAAATAAAATAAACAACACACAAAGAAAGTATTCCTATTAGATCATAGAGAAGGAAATAATTTTTTCCCTTTGTTCAGCTGAAGATCACATCCTTCTGCCCCTTTCTGTAGCTGAAAAAATAGGCAAATGTTAAAGCTAGTAAACAAAGATTAATCAGTAAGGAATTCATTCTAGAGTTAAAGGAAAATATTTAAAGGCATTGCAGTTTGTAAATTTTCATTCCCCTGCTGAGCTGGCTGGTTGAAGGTACATGATTACTTAAGGTAATAACAAGAAAAATATACAGGTCTGGTGCATTGTGATTATGTCCAACAAGAGGGCAACACCTTCTTGAAATGACTCACAGATTTTACCTATGTGCCAAATAGGAATAATCCGCTCAGCTACCACCAATCTCCACTTACATTTTCCTAGTACTCCTCTAGTTAGAAAAACTAGTATCAGCCCTTCTAGCCATTTCTACAGTAACAACCTCAGTATTCCCCACCAGATCTTTCTCTTACCCATTAATGTGATTTATTCACAAGACTGCACTTGTCCAGTTTTATAGATATGGGAAGCACACAGCTCTAGTGAATAGTACATGAAGAGTGTCTTTGTTCTTTGACCTCTTTTACCTTTGAAGAAAGTTTTAGTTTTTTGGTTTCCACTAATGTTACTGAAAAAATGTTCAGAGAATGCCAACAGCCAGAAGAGGACTTTCAGAAGCTGCATATACACTAGCAAGAGCTACGGTATACATCCTCTACTGGCCATCTTTCCTGTAAGAGGTGGAAGAGTTTCTCTAACTCCATGGCAATCTCTACAGATCAATTCATATCTATGACAGGAGAGACCTGGAAGTTCTGCCAAAGTATCCCAAAAGGCCCCACAGACTATTACCGATTTGCATCACCAGTTATTTCATACCTCATCTAAAGCATGGACAACTCACAATAACATGAGAGGCTTGCTTCACCACTACAAGTGCAACAAGTGTCAGACAAGCATTCATGATCACAATAGTGGACTTATTTTTGTTTCTGTCCAATAATTGACAGTAACCATTTGAGTAACTGCGAGGACTTCTATATTATGAACTTATGAACTCAGAATGGGGGATTCAGGAATTTGTTTTAGGCAAACACCATTGTTCATCCACCGCATACACTACAGTTTTACAGAATAATAGAGAAATTTCCGAATTTAATATTCTTACAAATATTTTGTTTCCTCAAGTATATTTAACGAAGGAATAAGGAATCCAAGGATCTTGTGGTCAGATGTGGTGGTATTGTATTCTAAGTCATTCAGTGTGACCACACCAACTTCTTTGAAAAAAGAGGTAATGAATCCATACACACACTAACAGAGTGATACTCTGAGATCCCCAAGACCATATAACAGAGTCAATGAAGGAGAAGATAGGACAGGTCAGAGTCCATTCCCAACATATAATAAATTATAAAGATTATGCTCAGCTTGAGATTATTTTATTCTGATCCATTCACCTAACAAAGGAATAACATTGTGTACGTAACAAATGGTTCTACTACCTATGATATTCCACTGATACAAGTTAGTTGTATTTAAAGATTTCTTTTTTCTGAAGAAAAAAAAAAAAAAAACCCAAACATAAATGTATGGCTTGAAAAAGGAAAAGTTCTTAACTTGAAAATTAAAAATCAGACACTAGTCCCAAAGGATTGATACCCTGTGAGGATATATTTATCTTCAGGGATAAAAGTGAAGGGCTTACATTATTTCGAAAAGAGTGGCTGCGAATTGGATCTTCTGCTGCTAGGGAGACACTGCTCAGCATGATGAAGACAAGGATGAGATTGGTAAAGATGTGATGATTGATGAGTCTGTGGCATCCCACTCGAATTCTGAAGAAGAGATACAAAAATATACCATGTGTGCAAACAGAATTCAGCAGATGGCTAATATACAACATGTTTTCTGTTGCTCCACCAACAGTAACAGAACACTGCAACTATCAGCAGCTAAACACAGTGTGAATGCTGAAGCTATTGCCCTGATCTCTAAAAATGCAAATAAATTCAGAACCCAATCCACCTATAGTGAAGATGCACTTAGTGAAGGAACCCAAGACATTTCTGAGCTCCTGTTGGTTTTCAATGGGTTATGAATGCCACTACAAGTTCCAATGTTTGTACCACTGTGTACCTACGGAGGCCAATGTCAACAGGACCAATTCTAGATAATAAGTCATTTCAGATCGCCAGTTTGGTTTGATTCTTATTAAGGCTCTCAAAAATACTCATCTGGCGAGATGAGGCTTTAGGCTACAGATCTCAGTATGCTGCTTAGAGACTCAGCCCAAATCAGAATCTTCTGTGAAGAATTTCTTATAGAATTACAGGACAAGTAAGTGCTGAAGATTATAGAGCTGCTAAGTTTCAGCCACAGGACATGAAGTGGAAATGTACATATGCTTAGAGCAACTAAGCAAACAGTTATTCTAAAAACCATTAAGCACCTTGGTAGAGTAGAACATGATCAAATTGGCAAAAAGTCAGGATCAGGTGCATAACTGACTAAAACTGCAGTTGTCTAAATTCTGCTGAGGAATCGGAGGATTCCTGGGGAACATTTATTCTCCCATCATTGAGAAGATGATTTGAGTATATTCTGAGTTAAGTAAGTTGGCCATTTTGGCCTGAGAACACGTAGCATTGAGGCCAAAAGCAATCTAATATGTTAAACAAATCTAATGTTTTTGCACTCGGCATATATATATTCTGAAAATTACTAGTTTAAATGGCTCTCTACTCTGAAAATTCTGAAGAACTTCAAACAACCCATTCAACAAGTAAGATATAAGCGCAGAACGTTGTATCTTGATCATCACCCCATCTTCTAAATTTGTGATGTCCTCTATCACTGAGAAGACAGCATTCTCCCATGACAAATAACCCTTAAACTCCAGTCTAAGAGTGATCATGAAATTGCTACTTATAAATATAACAGCTATTTTCAGTCTGTAGGATATGAATTTAGTTCACTTGTTCACTTCCATCCAACAATTAGTAATGACTTCTACTGACTAGCAAAGCTTGCTTTCTTCATCAGCATACAAAGCAAAAGATACCAAAAGTTCTGGAGTTAGTCTGAACACTGAAAGATCCCAATTCCCCCCAAAATCCAACTATTATTGCTTTTGATTTTAGAAATAATTTGTCTTTATTGCCAATGTTTGCTTGAATCTGGGAAAATGCTTTTACCCCAGGAGGAATATACACATGCTTTCTCCTTCTTTTCTCATTATCACTCTCTTACTTTCTCTTCTCCTTCATCACCTGCATTGCTCCATAAAGGTTCTATAGGAATCCTTTCTTATGTAGAAGATGCTTGGATCTTATGTCAGAGTTTTTCTATCCAGTGACTAACATATTAAATAGTTGGTAAAGATTAAACAATACTTTTCAGATGTGCAGACTTGACAGACTACGTACAAAATTACATTATCTTCAACAGTGGGAAGCAAACTAGTATATTTATCAATTTTTTTTTCATTTACTGAGTCACCTTAGAAGAAAATTCAGTCTCTCTCCTATTGAAAATACTGGAGTTCTATCCCTAAGCTCACTGGAAGGAAGCCTGTTCATTCAGTGCACTGCTAAACCTTGGTGGCCTAAACTAGTATTTTTCAAGATTATTATTTACGGATTGGTGCTGCTGAAAATGAAGAAGGCACTCCCTTCAGGGATTGGTGTTATCTTCTCCTTCATATTCAGTTCTGATATTCTACGGGGACGTGGGCCTGCTGGTACCTCTGGTTCATCCTCCTCATCTTCTTCATCTTCACCTACTTTAAATTAAACACATTTTTACTATAAAATAAAAAGCACTGAGACTTTGTTCACAACAATATAAAAGCATGGCTTGTATTAAAATACATCTGAACATCTTCAGCCTTGGAATGTCCTTTTTTTGCCAAACATTTCAGAAAAGCTTACAATTTTCTCTCACATGCAGAGAGTATTACCACAGCAGTCTTTAGGCTCACAGTATTAACTCTTATATACTGTTTGTACTGTCTAGGAAGCTGCAGGAAAAGATAATACTTAGCAGCTTACAGGCCCATTTATCCACTGATAACAGAGCACAACATCACTGTCTTCAAAGGAATTGATTCAGTATTCAGCAAGCCCGAGTTTAGGATATTTTGGCAAACAAACCTGTTTGTCTTCTGACCAGTATTAACGTACCTGGTACATCACAGGGTGGATAGGGATCTTTATCCTCATCCTCTCCTTCTCCATATTCAGCAATTGTTACCTACAGCAATGAAAGGGATGCACAAGAAAAAAATAAATTTAAATATAGCTTGGGTATAAAGTCAACAGAAAGTCCAAATAAGCATCTGAAGGCAAGGAAGTGACCTCTATGCTTAGTCTTGAGTTTTCTGAAACAAGGTAACTGAGAACAGAGGAAAGCTGAAAGTTTAATATGTGCTTTTAAAATATTATTTTTTCTATAGTATCCATATTCTTCTGCCTGCATAGATCAAAGTGAGATTATAACAAACAGGCTTTGGTAAAAATTACCAAGAAAGTTGGAACGCTCTGCTAAGAGTTTATCATTCCTTAATCTCTCTAGTGGACTTACCAGGCAAATAGCTACCAGGATTCTAAAATAATGTCAATTTTATCTAACATTAACTACTTCATGCTCTATGAGCTTCCCTTGTCAGAATATCCTGAAACCAAAAGGATTTTCTGGATTAAGAGATTCAGTTAGGATGCAAAGAATGAGAATTAAGTTTCTGTTGACTAGAAAAAATGTACGTATGATGGGTCCATAAAAGGATTTCTAAAATGGGTTCATAAAGGAAATTGTACAATGCACAACAGTCTTGAAAAGTACTCCCTAGCAAAATTAGTAAAATTGCTTCTTAGAAAAAACAATTTTTAGAATAAACACCTTACTATCCTTGGGCTTCTTCTGGTCACCTTCTGACTTCTCACTTTTTTTATTTTCCAGACTCTCTTTTCTATAAAACAATAAAATAACAGTTACAAAGTATATCATGTAAAGACAGAAGATTTTAACTTTTCATAGAATGGGATAGTTAATTTAAGAGAGTATACTTAAAGCCATACAGTAAAATAGTTAAAATTATTTGCCCAGCTGGTGTCAGAGCAGTAAAGTCTATTGCATTTGAATGCAATGATCCATTTAAAAGATTATGATTTTGAATATAATTCCAGAAGCTAATCCCTAAAAAATTCAATGCATGATCATCACTCCTTTCAAAAGGGATAAACTGTGCCTTCAGACTCATACAAATAACTTTCATTGACTTCAATAGGCCTGTACTGATTTCAAAGGAAGTTTTCCTTCTTGTCTATATAAGGCTTAGAGAACTGATTCCCCGGGGAGTTGTGCACTGGCAACAGCAGATACATTCTTGTCCTAATTGTGCAATAAATCCTACCACTGCAGTGTTTAAATATCAGTTGGCTTATCATTACGTCCTTAATTCACCCCATTTTCCCATTTACTACCCAACTTTTGTCTACAATCATACTAATTTGGTCTCGTTTTAATATCCAGGTAAGCTCTTTCATATTTTTTCCTGAGTCAAATAAATTTTAAAGATGTTAAAGACATTAAAATAAAGAAAATGCGTATGAAAGAATTCAGTACCCTCCTCCTCCTGCTGCTTAATCAACATGCCCATGCTATTTTACCTTGCATTCTTTTTCCTTTCCTTTTCTTCTGCTTCTTCTTTCTGAGCTGTATTTAGACTTTCAGCATCTGCCAAGTTATCCACAGCAATGGCCAAGAAGACGTTTAGCAAGATATCTATTTCAAATCATTTTAAGGACATTATGCCTTACCATACTTGTTTGGTTTATTACCAACATAAATGCTGTCAATGTCAGAGATATAAAACACATGTTCCCAACCTACAGCACAGAGATTTCTGATGCTGGCATGTGGTGCAAATAATACTCATTTAATGGACTAGATTAATGGTGGGTGTAAAATGAGCAGAGATCCATTAGGGTCACTGATTTTAAAATGGCAGAATACTTGACATATTTTCAAAAAGAAATTAAATTCTACTTCATGCTAACCTGAGCAAGTTTCAAATATGAAACAATGTCTATAAACATTCAGGCATTCTGAAAAATTTATTTTTATAATGGACTAACTTCTGTGTCTACAACAGCCTATATAAAATTCCGTACTTCAGTCCATACCAAGTAAGTACATATATTGACAGAAGTACCACAGAAAATAGGATGGTCTTGTCCTTTTATCAGCTCCTGACCTTTCAAGAACTTCTGAGAAAGACATTAGCTTTTGATGCTACATGGGGCCAAGGAACTATTTCCACTGAAGGCAAGGAAGGGTAATGCTTCAGCAGACTTAACCCTGACTCAACGTTTCTCCATGCAGACCTTTCTCATCTGGTCCCTGTACTATACAGCAGATCACTGGCTCCACTGTCAGTGTGTGTCAGAATTAACAGGGCTATATCAAGCATCAGAAGGATGAACAGGAAATTGCTGCCATAGAGATCAGACTACATCTGCACACTTTCAGAGGGAGAGATGACTAACAGAGACAAGCAGGTAGAATAGGGCTGTTTTCTCACAGAGGGAAGAAAGAAAAAATTCTCTGTTTTCTGCCATTGTGGTGTCTGGAGATGGACTCAGAGATCACTGGAGTCTCATTCATTAAAGAACAGGTATACAAAGAAAAGTCTATTTAATGGACCTAGCACAAGCAGAAAGTGCTTGTATGTCCATTTCCTCCTCCCTCCTAGAGAAATTTTGCATATGTCCCCGGCACACAGCCCCATCTGGAGATGTTTCCCACAAGTGCAAAGGATACAGTTACCACAGATGAAGAGGATAATGAAATATATGCATACTATCATGCCTGAGGATGATGGGCCACCATATGCCATTATGCCATCATACATAACAGCATTCCAGTCTTCACCTGTTAGAATCTAGAAAGCAGATAGAGTATTAGTAACTCAACATTGAAAAATCAAATTAGTGTATGTTTCAAGGTTTGTTTTGGTTTTGTTTTGGGGGTTTTTGTGTGTGGTTTGTTTGTATGTTTGTTTTGGTTTTTTTTAGTAGTGGCCACAAATCTTTTCTAGTGCATGCCATTTGTTAGTCCTGTGAACTGGCATACCCATTTTCAATTTAATGGTGACTGGCCACCTTCCCATAAATTATATACTACTGCTATAGCTTTTAGTGCTGTGGCAGAATTACACAATTTTCTTATTGACTATTGTTTCACATAATTTCACCAAAGCCTAAAATAATTTTACAGAAATCTGTTGATTAGTTAAAAGGATAGCTTACAGTGATGCAAGTCCACATTTTTCTTCTACTACAAAAATTCTGAGTATTAAACACAGGCTATAGGGACACTTCATATACTTCTAGGTAACATATTCAAAATAATTGGTTCTATCCTGAGAAAACATGTAATACTGACTCTCCTTCCAAGTAATTAAAATGGTTGTTCAAGAATATGATATGCATGCCAATTTCAGAAATTCGAAGAGGTAAACTTATGAAGTTGAATTGCATAGTTGTTGAGCACCTAATAGGCCAATTGCTTCTGAGTGTATTCTAAACTAAAGGAAGCCTCATTCCTTTCAAAATGAGACAGCCCAAAATCTGGAAAAAAAAAATAATCCAACTCAGCTGAGTTTGAAAGTGCAGCCTTAGTTTTTTCAAGGGATATTGTCAGGTCAAACGTGAACATTTTTCCTCTTAAGGAAATGGTTCATTAAAATTTCCCTATGTTAAAATTACATGGAAACAGTTTTTGCTTGCTTTGGGCAGCCACCAGATGAAGCATCTATCAAAGAGATAGGAAGCTGGCAATGTTGGGTCTTGCAGGGTGAGCTTTAAGCACTTACCTACAACGTCTAAAACCAAACATTGTGGTAATGTGCAAAGCTGAATATGAAAATGACTACAAAGATTAAGCCAATTAGCCTGATTCCAGTACCCGAATTAGGAAAAATAAAAAAATAATTATAAAATAGTGAAAAGTAAACTGCATGACCCTATCTATTCACATGTAACAGGCATGTTGCTTTAAAATTTTCATAAACCTGACAACAGTGTCTCTTTAAAGAAATTCATACTTATTTTTATATCATAGTAAGTGGCATGACCTATATGTAAATATGCACTCTAACATGCTTCTCATTTCTTCCAGCTTAGGAATAGGTGACCTTTTATATAGCTAATGAAGTTAAAGAATACAATTTCATTAAAATAAAAATAACATTCCACCTCTTTTTCTAGTCATGTATTTGATGGACAAAGGAGGTTTAATTTTGTGAAGTAATATGATAGCTATGTTGCATAGATAGATCAAATAAGACATGAAACAAATGGTATAAATGGTACAGTTTTACCAGAGTACTGAATTTCATGAGCAGGATGCTACTTAAAGTAAACTGAATAAATAGTATTTGTGGTTGGTTTTTTTTTTTCAGACAACATGATCACTTAAACAGTTTTGTTTAAAAAGGTAAAATGTTTCATACGGGATGAAAGGAAGTTACCTGGAATACAGTTAAAAGAGCTTGTGGAAAATTATCGAAGGTGCTCCGTTTTGTTTGAGTTTCATCAAAATTAAATTTGCCTCCAAACAGCTGCATTCCAAGCAACGAGAAGATTATGATGAAGAGGAAAAGCAGAAGCAACAGTGAAGCAATGGACTTCATTGAGTTTAACAAGGATGCTACCAAGTTGCTCAGGGATGCCCAGTGCCTATAAATTAAAATGCGTGTGTTAACACACACCAAAAAAACCCCAAACAAAACAGTAAAAGAGCAGCGCATGATGAAGTATTACAAAAGAATTGCTGATCACCCTTCAGCTATCCCTAAAGTTAGCAGTATTACTTGATCTTACCTTGTTACTTTAAAAATACGCAGGAGACGAACACAGCGAAACACTGAAATTCCAAGGGGCGACATAATTTCCAACTCCACCAAAATGGTTTCAACAATGCCACCACAAACAACGAAGCAATCAAAGCGGTTAAATAGAGAAACAAAATAAGCTTGTAGGCCCAAGCTGTACATCTTTACTAACATTTCACAGGTGAATAAAGCCAGAAGAACTTTATTTGCGATATCTGGAACAAAATATTAAAACAAAAAAAAAAAAGACAGACATTCTTGAATTGTCTCATAGATGCCACTTTAATTTTAATGTTACTATACTTGCTATATTAATCTGCAGGCCTTTGCCTAAGAAGGAAGTACTGTTTTTTTAATATTGGACTCTATTTGATGCCAAAGCGGCAAAGGTTAGACAAGGATGAAAAGCTTCCTGCCACCTATAAACTTATCATTTCCCAATCCCTTGTGCAGCTCATGGCTGCTCAGCTCACAGGCTGAGACCATGCTAACTTAAGCAACACAGCCCACAGTACGTTCTGCTGTGCCAGTTACCACTTCCTTCCCTGTCTTTCCAGCATGTTTTAACAATAAAAGTACAGGTATTTACAATTCAGTATTGTCAGGTTTTTGCTGGTATGCCATCAAGCTGTGTTACAATTTTGCAGATCAAATAGATAAAGGCATTTCTTGTATCTCCCTTTGGCTGGGCTGAAAATCCTTCAGGAAAGCAAACAACAAAATGGCAAAGGACACAAGTAGTCACTGTTAGAATGCATGTATCCAAAGTAAAAACAGGACAGATGATTTTTGATTGTACCTTGGATCTGGGTCAGCCAGTCAGGTTGATTATAATGCTCCGATGAGATAGTTAATGTGTTCAGAAAGACCAAGACAATAACAAGCCAATAAAATGTGACAGATTTTACTGCAGCTCTACATTTTCTTCGATTAAATCGATTCCAGCGACGCCAGCGTCGACTGAAAGTTCAAATAAAACCAAATTTATTATTATATGGAAAACACATATCAACTTCAGAAGAGTTTTTGTGTAGAAAACAGTGCAAGTATGTATGCGTGAGCAAGTGTATTCTCATAAACTTGTGCACAATAATACAGACAGTTGCATAAATCGTTACCCATTGCACATTAGGAAGTGTTAATTTGTTATTCCTTTTTTAGATTTCATTATAGATTTCTAAATGTAAACTACAACTTTTGGAAACTCTAATTGCCTGTGACATAATGAGATTAAGCTGCATTTAACATCTGATTGACATAAGATCTATCTGTCTTCCCAGGCCCCATACACTTAATGGTAGTACAGAAAAAACAGTAAAGCAACTTGGGATTCAAATTACATTTAGTCTGAAAATGTAGGCTTTGAGATAAACTGCAGGTACAATTCTAGCAGGGCAGGAACGCTGAGGTCAACTTTTAGAAATTCACCCTATAATGTTAGAAATCTCAGTCAGCAACTTGTGGAGATTTTTACTGATGTGCTTTAGAATTGTGTCATTGGACAAATGTTTGTGAAATGAAGAAGAGTCACAATCAAGGACAAATAAACAGGCCCTATCTAGATATAAGCTGGATTCACAAGTGAGGGTATTAGCTTAGTTTTGGACTCACAAAACTAGATTCAATTTCTCTTCTCTTTTGCAAACTTTAGTAAATTAAATTAGTCTCCCTTGCTTGCATGTCCATTTCTGAAACAGGAAGAAAATATGGGTCATTGGAATAGAAGGATTAGGAAGCACTTACATTACCTAAAAAGGGGTCATATAAAATTCACAGAACTACAGCCATGGACTCAGATAATACATTTTAGGAACCAACAACTGCTTCATCCAAAATTCAAGGGAGAAAGCAGGCAGAGACTCCAATGGGAGCTTCACCTAGCCTTAAAATAGCAAAGGACTGAGAGGCGTATGCACGTGTAAACTTCTTTCTCTATGGTTTCACTATCAAACCAGTCTAGCAAATATATGTTGTGATGGAGAGGGAGTCAGCTCTCCTTGTTCTGACATCACTTTTCCCTTTGCCAAAACTAGCCCAAATGAAGTGAGCCAGACCTGAGAACTGACTGGTGGAAATGAATTTCTTTTTTTCTGGCTTGATTTTAGCTGGTCAGTTGTCTGATCCAATTCATTTCATTGCTGCATCACAGAAAAAGCAGGAAGAATTAGTGTCTGGGACAGAGGAAGGGCACTGCAGCCCTTTTGGCAGCACCACAACATGAAACTAGGAGCTCTGAAAATTGTTACAAGTTACTATCTGAATATCTTAATAATTTTAGTATCTGAATTAGCAGGCATTGTATTCAGTATGTATAAAATAAAAAATGCTTTAACTATACCTCAGAAAATAGAACCAATGTGCAATAATTCCACCATAAAAATAACCAAGCTTGGCATGGCATTCAAGCGTTAAGTGAGTTTTCCTTGTGCACCTTTAAGTTTGTAATTGTTGTAAATGGAAACTAATACTGGTTTCAGATATCAGTGTGATGATGTTTCAAGTCTTTGAAGTGTTCTATTCACATAAAGGAATTCCTTGGTTTTGTAGTTACAGGATTACCGGCTTTTTAGCATGATTTGAAGGTTAATGTGATTATATAATCACACTGACAAATGAGGAAGGGAATTCTTAGAAAGAGGGCTCTTTGAAGAAGACAACATGCACAAAGCTCTTCATCTGGCAGATACACATCTTCCTCTAATCATAGCTGTGTTTCTTCCATGTGTGGAGAAAAACACAATTCTAGTATCAAACCATGCCAAATTCCACCTGGAAGAGCACAAATACGCAGCACAGATCGTATTTACCCAATGGTCTCAAGTGACCTGGAGAAG
>NW_008634062.1:0-4359 GCF_000691845.1 Merops nubicus
CCCTCTGGATGGCCTCCCTTCCCTCAGCTGTACCACACAGCCATGTAATGCTGAAGCAGAACCCTGAATGAAGGGAATTAAGGCATTATTTTAATATAGGTGTAGTAGAAATTTACTGTTTGGAATGAAGGAATGTATACGTGAATTAGCTAACATCGCTGCAGTGATACCAACCTGTTTCTACAATTAACTATAGAATTGATAGCTATATGGAACAGAAGATCAATATACTTCACATATAGAAACCAGATGTGGAGTTCCTTATGGAGAAGAAACACTACAATTCACTATGCATTTGGCTTAAGTCTGGAAAGGGGTGGAGACAGTTATGTCACTTATTCTGCAAATTTTTCTTTTTCTCTTTTAAAGCTTCTATCCTTCCTCCTACCCCTCCCCCTTTTTATTTTATTTACTTCAGAAATGTCATTTCTAGATTGGAAATCAAATTCTGGCTGAGGAAAGAGTTATCTTTTGTAGGAATAAACTCAAGATCATGGACAAAGTAATATTAACTGGAGACACAGACATTCCAAGAAGCCAAGTTAAACATCTTAAATCAGCATTAAGGTAAATCCATTAAAAAAATAAAAGGGGGGGGGGAGAAGAAAAGATAACACTATTTCTCTCAATGGGAAATGAAACCTAAGTCTGGCAACAAAATGTGGAAGGCTTTTTAAGAAGAGGAGAGGCTATATCATGGAGGGACTGAATCAACTTTTATGAAAATGTTGCTGCAGGAACTAGATGAGGGCTCTTTTCATCTCTCCTTTCTGAAGGATGGAAAACCCCGTGATAATTTGGGGCTTTGATTGTGTATATTAATGGTCCAAGGCAAAATTCTGAATAATGATAAAACCTAGTTATGTTCCTGGAAAGAGAACTTATTTCAGATTTACTGCAGGCAAAAATGAATTTTTAATGCACCCTAATTTCTCAGGCATTTTCCTACAGTATTTATTACTGTATGTTCAACGTGTTACTGTAAGGAAAGATAAGTCATTAAACCTGACAAAGTTAAACATGTCTTTCTTGCCATGCCAGAATGTTCATCAAACCAAAAGTTTTGCTGCAAATTGTTCTTGCAAATCAAAATCTAATGTAATCTTTTTTAACTGTAGACAATTTGAGCATAGAAGAAAGGAAAGTACAATTTTCTGGGTAGACTTAGGCTGTATATAATCAGAAACATTAAAAGGGACTAACGTTTCCTTGTTTTCATGGCCCAACTCTGTTAACAATACTATTTTATTGTGAGTTATAAGAACACAGCAAAGTATTTTTACTTTGAGAAGGCAGAGCTGTAGAAGCTGAAATGGAAAACGTGTTGTTAAAGCATTCAGTGAAGAGCAGATGAAACCTGTGAGCCAAAGAGCACAGATTACATGCTGTATGTTCAAGCCACTCCAAGTAAAACCAAGCCAACTGTAGAAATAATGAGAGACAAAGGAATGAAAAAAAAAAAAAAACAAAACAAAACCAAAAACCCACAAACAAAACAATAGCAGTTATTAGATAATTATTGTGTTGTTTGAGAAAGTTATGTGAAAACTCAAAAAAAAGACACACATACTTGAAAGAAATATTATTACACTTATTATAATTATCTTGATACCAAAATCCCTCCTGTTTAGTGTTAACTGTGGTAGCGAGATCTGCCAGTACCCAAATTAGTCTGGCATTTTCATGGTGTCACATACTGTAATATGTAGAACTGGCAAAGAACAACATAGTTTCACCCATCAAGTACCAGCAGCAACACCCCACCAGCAATGCAGTTTAATGGAGGCCGTCAGGCTCCAGCATGGTGAGGAACCTCTGTCTTCCTCTTTGTTGGCACCCTGAAGAATATAAAGACACAGTCATTAGACTGGAATTTACATGACCTATTTTTTCCAAACGTATGATTAACACATTGCCAGCATCACACCCTTAAAGAAAAACTATTTTGTTTCTGACACTTGTCCAGACACTGAATGCCTGAAGTAAGGAAAGGGTTCCTGGCCCATGTGTGACACCATCACTTGACAGCACACACACGCACAACTCCGAGCAGGGCTTTTCCTCCGGATTGCTGGACATGTACAATATCAGCTATTGCACAAGTATTTATTTTTCTTTTCTGAGTCATGGCAAGAGACAGCTTTTTTTGAAACTGAACCAGCACATCCTGTGGATGAGTATGTATACACTTTTCCTCTTGCATTAGAAATGTAAATGTTTGTCCTTGTTTATTTAAATATTGCACACCATATAACTACAAGACAAACACCGAAATAGCAAAGTGACAAGCAAACTAGCAATGCCTAAATCATTTAAATTCCTAAAACGTTAAAGGCCTTGAATATTAATTTCAAAGTTTTTAACACTACTTTTGTTGCAAAATATGTACAATCCTACATATAAAAGCCTATTTGCCTTCCTGTGCTGTGCTACCAAATAGGCGGCATTTGGGGACTGTGATCCCTACAAGCTCTAGAGAAATTACTCTGAGCACCCTTACGTGGTTTTCAGATAGTGAGCTACCCACGCATAGTTAGTTCACCTTAGAATTAGTTATTATTTTTTACACTTGCATATTCTTTATTGGCATTAAAGCTAAAGTTATATGCCTAATTCAGGACAGGTCGGTCCTGGTGGCAGAGGGAAGGAGACTCCGGGCTTCAGAAGGAAGCAGCAGTGGGAGCAGAAGTGACTGAGACATAAAGTTGGCTGTGACCGCTCGGTCTTTCTTGTGGAACTACGTATGATGAGGTGCTAACTAAGCAGCGCTCGAGTAGTCCCTGCAGGCGACTTCTGTTTCCCTCTCCGAAGGAAACAGGACAGATGAGGCTCGGGGGTGCCACCTCGTCCTTCAGTGGGATGAATAACAATGTGAGGGATCTCCGGGCTGGGGCACAACTTTAGTCCCCTCGTGGGGGAGGGTTGGGAGAGGGCGGTGGAATGCTTCTCGCCTTTCACAGGAGTGTCACTGCTTCTGTTCCCGAGGAAGATCACAGTGGGACACCTCCAGCTAAAGTCCTCCTGACGCATTGTGCCCTGATGGTAAGCAGTTGAATACAGATGGCAGGGACCACATCTCAAGACAATGGAACGTGGGAAGGCGCCCAGCTCCTTCTGGGAATCAGACGAATGAGCTTGAAGAAGTGGAGACCCTCCCTATTATCTTTCTCGGGCAGGCAGGGAGACAAGAGCTGACAAGGATGCTTATGGCTATGTAATGAAGTCCTGTTCTTAGAAATCAGTAATGGGTAAACTTCATCAGTAATTTTCCAGTCTTAATGCCTGTGTGTTGACCGTGAAATTTTTCAGCAAGAAACTTCTATAAAAGTATAGAAAAGTTTCGCAGTAAAACTTCCTCATCCTGTTTTTTGTTTGTTTGTTTGTTTGTTTGTTTTATCCTTTCCTTTCCCTCTTTTCCTGTGTTAATAAATCCAAAACTCTTGTTCAGTTCCCTAGTTCTTTTCATGGTGCTCCACAGCAGTGATAATTTAAGAGCTGCTTATTATCATCTCAGTCTGTCAGCACCATGTCGTTCTTCCCTTTTATCTTTCCATAATCTTCCATTGTCCATATCCATCAAATGTCCATTGCTTTTTGCAGATAATGATGCCTTCTCTTAGTCGGTTCCTCCCCTGTTCTCCTGTTGCAGCTCATAAACTCCAGTGCGATCACTGATGCCAAATCCCACTACTTTCCTCAGCTTCCTTAAAAACTCTTCATTGCTTGTCTGCTGCTTGCATGACATTTCTCCTCCAGCATCAACCCTTAGATCTACTGCATCATTCTAGACCGCAGGAGATTCCTCTTCTGCTGTGACGTTAGAAACTGCCCCAAGAGAGGGCATCGGCATCAGAAAGTAAACATTCATTTTTATTTTTCTTTTTTTACAACCGTCACTACATGGCAAATAGATGTCACTATTCTCCTCGACCTCTGTTAACCTTCAGGTGTTTGCCGGAGGTACCTAGGTCCCGTAACCAGCAACATGCCCTCTGCAGGCAAGGTCTGGGCGTCACACTGTTTTCCCATGCCAGTAGAACCCTTTTCGAAGGCGAACACGTGAAGCTCTACCACGACTACGGTATAAACGGCGCCCCGACGGAGAGCTGACTTTGGAGTCGGTGAGTGAGCGTGTGTGCGTTTTGGTTCATCTTGCTAAAGTGAATATTCCTAAGCGCTATGAGTTTCTTGTGTACTGGGATATTCCCGCCCGACATCCGAACTTGTAATTTACGCTGGTCTGTGGGAGTGCTGAGTGATTCTGGTCGCAATAAACCCGCCTTTTGGGTAGCGGCCACCGCCTGTTTTGTGGGTGCGCGGCGACGGGAGCGGCCACGGCCCCCGCCCACCACAGGCCCG
>NW_008634063.1:0-4496 GCF_000691845.1 Merops nubicus
TCACCACAACTCCAGTAACTTTATAATGTCCTAGAGCTAGCTGGTGCTACCCATGTTCTCCTGTGACAGGGCCAGCTAATCCTTCCTTTCTTGGTCTTTTTTTGCGTCGCGTTAATTACTGTTGACTTACCCTAGTTCTGAATGTATTTGTCTTGATAAATTCATGCTTTTACATCTCAGAGCATGCTGAGTAATTAATATCCTTTGGGTTTGCTAAGTACTGCAGCACTGCAAGAGAACATTAAAATGGCTTTCCTCTTATTCCTACTGCTAAATGGATTTAGCTATTGCCACCTGAGCTCCAGCATGCCTCATGAATATATTTAAAGCTTTACCGACAAGGACAATAACAACTAGAAGGCATCAGTCCACCAGCAAGCAGGTATCAGCATTTTGGTGAAAAACTTCTACCAAGAGTGGTCACTAGGTACCGCAGCACCTCCAGCTCTGGTTTCCCTTATTCACCCATCACACCACGTTTCACATGCCGTCTGTTTAAACAGCAGACCTGAGGCTGACCTGAACGCAGGGTCTGTGGCTGGGAAGTTGCTGTGAGCTCCCCTCCTCGGCGTTAAGCTCCTGCTGGGGGTGTGGGGGTGTGACACGGGTTACACCGAGATGAAGGGTGCTGGCACTTCTCCTGCGAGCCCGGGGGAGCGGCTGGCAGTGGCTGATGCCCCGTTGCAGGCAGAGCCCAGGTACCAGCCTGTGAAATCTGCAGAGCAAGGCACATAGGCCAGCCCCCTGCCACCCTCAGCCTCCCCATGTGCCCCTCTGCACCCATGCCAAAATATTTCCCTCCCGGGCCTTATTGCTGGTGGAATACTGGCTCTATGAGACAGGGGATGCTCTCCTGCTCTGACAGCCCAGGTTATTGTTGTGGAATGCAACTTTCTTTCAAATCAGTATTTTTCTGAGTGGAAGGTGGGAGTTACAAATCTGCCCCTATATAAGTGTGGGCTATCTGATGTGTTTAAACAAAGCAACAGAAAAAAAGTTAAAGGGCGGATACGGGGTCACTATTCCTAGACCTTGACTTCACTTTGATAAACACTATTCCAGGCTGTTAGCCTCCTGCATATTCAATACCGACAGAAATCAAAGTCAAATCTGGTGTAGTCCAATGCAATTTTATTCTTGACAATCTGCAGGGCTATCAAGTGGTCTGTTGGTGCAAAGCAGCAAAGTAAGGAGCATGCAAGATTGTCCATGGTGCAAAACAAACACCTGCCCAGATCTCATGCTGGTATGGGGTGCTGCTGAATCACCAACATGGCCCTGCTGAGACCCCACAAGCTCATTACTGCTGTGGCAAACTGTCCTGAGATTGCTACTCCAGCAATTTCTGCAGGCTTCCTGTCCCAGTGTGAGTTTTTCCCCAGCCTTTAGTAGATTTTCAGGAACTGGTGGTGCTCCATCATTCTTGCCTTTCCTTTTTAAACTGTGTTTAAAAAAAGGTGGAAGGGGAAAGCCGTGGTGTGTCTGGTGGGATGGGAAGTGGTACCAACCTGACTGGGGGGCACACACTGTCACCTCACTGCAGTTGTCCCTGCCTCCACAGCAAGCAGAGCAAGCTGGCAGGAGGGAGATAGTGGCAGCACCAAGACTCACACAGGCAGGCCAGGAGTCATCCTTTCCCTCTTCCCCCTGATGCCTCTGCTCTCCCCAATTAAGGGAACGTTAAGGGTGCTGATTTGCTGCATGCTGAGCCCTGCTGTTAGTGCACCCTCCCTGTGCTTCACCTTTGATGTAGGAGCCCAATTACAAAGTGAGGGGGAGGGTGTGGCCGTGGGGGTGTGTGCAACTCACCAATTCTTCTGCTCAAGGGCTATGGAGGTCGTGGGGCTGTATGGAGATGCCCTCCTGGCAGGGCTGCAGGCCCTGCAGGGAATGCTAGTGGCCCCCAAAATGGGCTCCCCTCTGCCTGGCTTTGGGGTGCTCACCAGATCTGCTGGCTGAGCAGTGCTTACACCTCCCTGGGTTGGGTGACTGCTCCCTGTCTCTTCCCTCCCCATAGGATATGAGGAAGGTGCCACTTCCAAAAGCGTTCTCCACAGAGCCAGCTAACACACGAGTGGCTCCAGGGGGAAGAAAAGTGCTCAGGGGCTTCCATCCTCGCGGGGCTGATCTAAACCAGCAACTGCTGATGTGTCCTGGGCTGCAGCTGCACCCCTGGGGAATCCCTGCCACCGGGCAGAGGTGTGCACACAGCCCACGTGAGGGTGAGGAAAAGGTCAGGGAAACTGTCGATGTGCTGAAATCACCCAGTGAAACCTTCCTGGGAGCTGCAGCGCTTGGCACAGCTCATTTCCCAGGACCTGCCCACCGCTGCCCACGGCAAACCAAGATCCTTTTCCAGGGCAATTTAAACCCAGGAATCCCCTAGGTGTTGGCAAGGATTAATAGTAGCTTGCCAGTTAATTGAAGCTGACAACATCTTTATTTCATGCACAGGGCGTTAAGGAAACATATTACACCTCTCATGGATCAGTAACCGGGCGCTGCCGTCAGAGGCACACCAGCCCTGCTCGCTCTGCCAGGCAGGAGCTGAGCACTCTCCTCCTGAGCCTCTTAGTTAGTTCTGAAGCAGTAACAAACCCCACACTTCACAGCCAGGCACCTGAAGCCCAGCCAGCACTCAGGGGACACATTCACCTTGGAAGCTCAGTGTTCTGGGACGCAGTGCTGCACGCCCTGTGCTGTCTCCTGCCAATCCCTTTGGTCTCAGGGCCCCAGTCCTGCTCCGTGACTGCTGGAAGAGAGGGTCTCCCAGGCTCACAAAGCCCATCCCCTGATGGGAACCCACACGCAGCATGGAGTATCTTTATATTAAGGGTTTATACTCTCCAGGAGAAGCTGGGGCATGTTCCTACACACCAGAGCTCACCGCCAGCCCACTGCTGAGTTGCAGAGGTGTCTGTCCATAGTATGTACTAAGCGGCCAGGGCTGAGCGTGCTCTGACCTCTCATCCCCCTGTACGCGGTACCCCTGTTGCCTGCAACCTGTTACAGGGCCCTACAACCACTGATGGGCAAAACCACCCTCGGCAGGTTGCCCAGTTGGGGAGCAGTATGTGATCTTCACTGGGGCTGATGACTAGGCTAATTTGCTTTTGTTTTTGTTTTTTTTTTTGTCCTAGCCTTGCACTGGGTCCTTGGAAGAAACTAGTCTCTGGCTGCTGGGAGCAAATGCCTGTCCCCAGGGGCAGCAGGGAGGTGATTCAAGCCCTGTGTGCCGGCTGGCCGAGGCCACTGGAGCTTCACTGGGACTCCAGTTGTATGGCAGGGGGAAAATGGGCCAACAAGATGTGTTTTCCATATTATTCCTTAATATGACAATCAAAAGTCACTACGCTGGGACATCTCATGGTTCCTAATATGAATCTCCCAAAGCCAGAGCAGGGAGGTGGAGGGACCCCAAGGCTGCAGCTGTGCCGGGAGGAGGCTGTGAAGCAGAGGTGAGAGTTTTGGCCAGCCAGTGCCCCTGGCTCCCCGCCACTCGCCGAGTCCCCTCGCCTTGCTGGGGGTATTTTTAATCAGGGCTAGCTGCTCTTTGAAGGTAGAAGGGTTTTGTGCTTAATGTATTCTCTCCTCATTATTTTCTGTAGCAGGCAGCTCAAACGCGCAATTGTACTCGTCAGCTTTTTAGTTGTTACAATTATATATATATTCTAATTAAGCCCCACTGTTTGACAAAGCTTGAATTACAGTATCATAATTCACACCCAGTATATTGCTAGGCCGTCTGCGGCACTCGGAGTGAGGTGTGTTCCATTTTTAGTGCCAGCCCACAGATCTCTTTGTGCAATATATATGTGATTGGTTTTTTTCTTTTTCCTAGGTGTTTCATATGAACTAACAGACTCGAGGCTGGAAATGCGGGGGCAAAGGGCAGCAGAAATGGCCTCAAGATGCACATCCTTTAGGTTGGACATTAGGAAAAAATTCTTCACCAAAAGGGTTGTCAAGCCCTGGAACAGGAGAATGGTGGAGTCCCCATCCCT
The DNA here is from genome assembly GCF_000691845.1 of Merops nubicus. Taxonomy (NCBI): domain Eukaryota; kingdom Metazoa; phylum Chordata; class Aves; order Coraciiformes; family Meropidae; genus Merops; species Merops nubicus. The sequence continues at coordinate 4,005 of NW_008634063.1, forward strand.
GGAGGTATTTAAAAGACATGTATATGTGGTGCTGAGGGACATGGTTTAGTGGTGGACTCAGCAGTGCTGGGTTAACAATTGGACTTAATGACCTCAAAGGACTTTTCCAACCAAAACAATTCTATGATTCTGTAAAGTCATTTGTTGGTGGTCACTGAGCGAGGGGGTCCCAAAGCCGCCCCCGCAGCCCCCACCCCACGCAGCCCATGGCTCAGGCCCCCGTGGAGAGCGAACCCCGCGCCGTGCAGGCTGGGGGGCACCCCAGCAGCTCTCACCTGGCCCAGCCGGCGGCTTCTTGGGGCCCTGTGGCGTGGCTGTGGGAAAACAGAGCGGGAGGAGAACGTTAGTCGCCGAAAACGCGCCGTCCTGGTTGAGAATAAAGGGCAAAGGCTTCACCAGGAGGTTTTCTGCTTCTGTGGGCTCAGAGCCCAGGGCCATGAAGCCCCCATACCCCTGGCCCACGGGGCTGCCGGTGCCCGAGGGGCTGCAGAC
>NW_008634064.1:0-1835 GCF_000691845.1 Merops nubicus
CTACACGCTGGAAGACAACGCTTCCCATTGCGTTAGGGCCCGTGGAAGCCTCTCCTCGCACCCACCTGTAAAAGAAACGAACAGCCTTGCAAGGCAAGCGCAGTCGTGCCCCTCTGTCACACTGCAGGCATCCGAGCAACCTACCCTGTGAGAAAGACAGCAATCCAAAATAAAATGATACCCCAAGAGTCCTGTAAACTGGATCACATAAGGTCTAGGTGAAAAACAAAGTGCTCCTTTTGCTGAATGTGGCCAGTGAGACCCGATACTGCTGTTCCTGATGTAGTCGCTGCTAGACTGAATGGGAAGTAGGGAAGGCAGCTCCTGTTGGGTATCAGCCCCTTTACAGCACAACACAGGACCAACCCTTTACCTCTGCATTTTCCAGACCGTATTCCCCCCCAAGGATTCTGGAAGAATGTGTTTTTTAATTTTTTAATTCAGGGTCTTTGGCTTGGCTTTAACTCTAGGTAGCAGTGTAAGGTTTTCAAATTGGTCTTTATTTCTTTGGTGTTCTCTAACCATGGTGAAATACAAGGAGTAACATGGGACTTACTACATGTCTTAGCAAGATCTCTTAATAAAAATAAAACAGATCAGTTATATATAAAAGAAGACCTTTTATATATGAGGGGTGGAAGACTTCTCTGCTCCAAAAATGAGAAACTGGGCCATAAAACCATCACATGAGACTACAGTTTGCATGTAAGATCTCACTGCTGTGTGTCTTTTGAAGATGTAAGAAAGCTCCCCTTACTGGCTGACTGGAGCCATCATTTGATTGAAGAAGAGTATCTATAAAAGCAGTAATATGCCAAAAACCAGAAACACACTGCACTGACCTCATGTAAACATCAGCCACATGCATGCTAATTGTAATCCACCATATCACAAGCATGGGTCTATCCTTTGATTTCACCAGACAGAATCCTGTTGAAAACTTAAGGATATTTCTGTTCTGAAAGTATTAAAAAAAAAAAAAAAAAAAAAACTACAGAAATTAAGTTGAAATGAATTATTAGACAATACTGCATCTTCAAAAGTAAGCTGACTTTTCTCTTTCCCAAATGACTCTGCTTCCCTGAAACATACATTTATATCTCAGTATAGAAATTAAACACAAATTAAAAGGTTTTTGTGATCAGCTTGTGTTTGATACCCTCTGGCTTCTCATAAAAGCAAAATTTTGTTCTGTGATAATGAAGCTGAAATGGCTCAGTATTAACATAGGGACCAAGACAGTAAGCCAAGGAAAGGGAGTCAGATTTTTAAATCTACAGTTGATTTACTCTAGAATTCAGACAAATCACTTTTTGCTCCATTTCCATATTTGCAAGATCCAAATCTTCTTCAGGGGAATGAATTTGTAAAGCAAAATTTTAAGTACTGCCTAAAACCAATGGCTCTGTACACATTCCTCTAAGGAACCTATTACTCCTGTTTGCTCTCCTGCTGTTACCCGTTTATTGTTGAAGGACCTAAATGCTAGGCTTCATACCTTCCTAAATTGTTTGGAATTGGAGAGGACCTTCCCTCTGTTCTTCAATATTAGGGTGCCATCCCAGCTCAGAGTCTGAAATCTTCCTACCGTGTAAGGCTTTACCACCACAAAGAAGGCATCATCTCCCTGAAGAACAGCAATGGGGAATTAGTGACAACAGATGAGGAGAAGGCAGAGGTCCTGAACAAGTTTTTTGTCTCAGTCTTCAATGGCAACTTCTCTCCCTGCAGCTCTCAAGTGGATGGCCCACGAGACAGGGACCAGCAGGACAAAGCCCCTCCCACAGTCAGCGAGAACAAGGTTCTTAAGTGTCTGAGGAACCTTAACAGTTACA